>NW_015160847.1:802929-840334 GCF_001447785.1 Gekko japonicus | reverse complement strand
TTCCCTTAAGACCACCTGAGAAACATTTCTTGGACCTGCATGTTTTAGCCCAGTTTCTAGATCACTGCATGACCATGCTGGTTAAACTGTAGTCTGTGAAGCAGGTTGCAGCAGTGAAGGATTCAAGCTAGAACAAGATAAATGGCAACTACATAGATCATGTAGATGCCCACTAATCACTACATCTGTTGGTCATGTTACAGGCTACTGAATGATTAGCACTGCACTGTGAATGCAGTCCATCCTTGACTCTTCCCCTGTTGGTTGGCTGCTTGGATAGAGTAAAAAAACAACACCCAACCCTACAAGAACAGTAATGAGTAATATTCAGCAGACATCAAGTGGGCTCCAGCACTCTGCACATGGTGTTCTTCCATTTCCCATACCTCCACCTCTCATACACAGTAGGTCCATGTTACAGTGGTTTTGGGCACCTGCCACAATCCGGGTTTGAGGCCTGGGATCCTCCTCCCATGCTTACTCAGTTGGAACAGCAGTGGATGTTTATTTTATATATTTATTCATTTATATCTCGTGTTGCTCCCCAGTGGGATCCAACGCAGCTTACATCCTTCTCCTCTCCTCCATTTTATCCTCACTCAAACCCTGTGAGGTAGGTTAGGGCACTGAGAGTCTGTGACTGACCTAAGCAAGCTTCCACGGCAGAGTGGGGATTCAAACCTTGGTCTCCCAAATCCTGGTCCACCACTCTAACCACTATACCACTGTGGCTGTCATGCTGTTTTCAGTTTGGTGTCTGTGCTCTACAGTGGATTGGCAGTTAGAGTTCTGAGCAGAGCAGTGCTAGAGAAATGCTGTAGTAATACCTGATGTCCTCCTTGGATGTGTATGCAAAAGATGTTTACAGCAAAATGCCAATCACCGTTTGTTCCCCTGCACCAGTCCCCTACTTGTTCTAAGTAGGAAACCCTGTGCTGCCTAGTTTATCTGGCTGGAGCTTATGTAGTATTTAGCTGTGATTAGCTGCAGATTTAATTTATGTCCTATGGGGAGCCATGGTTGTGTTGCAGAGCAGCTGTTGTGTCTATTTCAGTGTTTTCACTGGCATAGCATTATGCTGCTTCCAGGAGCATGGGACATGGCTGAGGGGTTTAGCATGGAAACTGAATCCTGTTTCGTAGTGCTACCCATTTCTGTCCCTTACACTAGCACAGCTGCACTAATCCAAAGTCTGTACCGATGTGGGGTTAACTACCTGAACAGATTGTCAACAAGTGTTTGGATTATGCCATTAATAACTCTTAAGTTTCCAGTGAGGTTCATAAATAAGTAAAAAACAATGATCACATTAAAACATCACATTAATGTTCACTCAGGCCAGGAATACAACAGACCACATTAGATTATTGTAATCTAGAAATTACCAAGGTATACATGATGGTGCCGGTGTCCTTTTGATACAGAGGTGGTTCAGCTGGTGGATCAGCCTATCCTGGTAAAAGGCACTCCTAGTAACACTCACTAAATGAGATTCCAGAAGTGATGGTAGTGCCATCCCCCCCTCCCCCCCCCAAAAAAACCCCCAAGCTACAAAGTGGATCCTTCGAGAATGTTTCCTCTGCTAACTTGTTTGTTCAGAGAATATCACCTCTGTCTTGCTGGACTGGATTTAAGTTTATTCACCCTCATTCCCATCCCCAGACACACATTTAGAACAACTGCGTCTTCCAGTGAGAACAGAGTTGGATGTCACCTGTGTAGTGGGGATCTCTAAGCAACATTTTAAATTGTATTAAATAAGTTTCCTTTTTAAGTCAGCAAATACTAAATTTAATTAGTACATTCTTTAAAGTCCAGATGCATTAATTTCCTGAGATATTCCAACAAAGGTAATTTCCCTACTTGTTTGAGAAGATGCTTGATACATTATTCATTAGCTGTGATTGCTGAACTGAACTTGAACCAATATTTTTGTACCTGAAAAGAATGGAATGTCTTGCCTTATCATAGTTTGTATTCCCCGTCTGGCTGTGTTACAAGAGCCGGTGGATTTTCCTTTGATGTGCTGGAAAGTAACTGTACCTATATCCTTGATATGGTCTCCGTTGAGGCTATTTGGGGCCTGGGTGTAACTGATTTCTTGCAACGTCTTTCTCAGGTGACCCCAATTCATAGGCAACCCCAGTTCATACGCAAGAGTATGTCAGAGTACAGCTTTCTTAAGTCATGTTTGTGGCCTGAAAGTGGCTGCCAAAATTGTACTTGAGCATTCAGGAGAGGAAAGATTGATTTCCTCTCATTGCCTTTCCCACTGCAGACTCCCACCTTGCTCTCAGTGCTGTCTCCTGAGGGTCTGCTGACCCCCGGGAGCAAAAGTCTGAGGACTTGATGATCTGCAGCAGGATGGGAAAACAAAGACACTTGCTCCTCAAAGTTTGCAGATGGTTGGATACCTCACTGCGTTAAACAGGCTGAAAGCAGTTTTGAAAAGGTATTTTCTGCTTTCTTAATCATACTTGCACTTTGATACCTCTGCCCCAAGTATCTTCATGTGAAGATTTTGATCGAGGAATCTATCAGTGCTACTGTCAGTGCTTAAGCTTCCAAAGAGCTGTCACTTCCTTCACTGTCCCTTCCTTCACTTTTATATTCAAAGATGCAGAAATCTCTCAGTTGCTTGGGATGGAGTTGGGGCTGTAAGTGTAACAATATAATTGTATAACTTTGGATGTTGTACTAACTACAGAGACATGACTGTTTTATGCATGCATCATCCTCTGCTTCTTTCAGTAACTTAATCAGTGTAATTGTTCTGGTTGATCATAGTTAATTATGTATAACGCTGTCATCTATGGCAAAAACCTTAAGTGGTGTACTGTTTTTAAAAATATAATCAGCAAAAGAACTTGAAGCAATGTATCCTGCTGTTTTATTTCCATTTCATTTGTATCAGTTCATTGCTTTTTTCCTTTCAGATAATAATTACTTTTTAGTTTTCATGTTAATTCGTCTTATTAGAGCTGAACTTTCTAAAGCTACCACTTCCCTCTAACAGAGGAAAAGAGTCTGTTTGTTGACGAATACCTACTTCTTTTCAAAGCCACTGTTGAGATTTAGTAATATAGTGGCTAAAATATGAGGTGTAAGTTAGGAAGCCCTTACCTGAGATCTTGACTCCACCATTAAGTTAATGACTATGCTGTCCTAAGCAGAGTAAGCCCATTCCATTTGATGGGCTTAGAAGCATATGCCTCTTCTTAGGATGACACTGTAAGTGGGCTTATGTCTCAAGGTCTACTTTCTGCATTGCTTGCTGTAATTGGGGGATTATATTGGCCAGCCTCAAAACTGCAATTAGTAGGAATGTATATGAAGCTCTGCAGAGTAAGAGGATATAAGAACATAAGAGAAGCCAATGTTGGATCAGGCCAATGGCTCATCTAGTCCAACACTCTGTCACACAGTGGCCAAAAATATCAGGAGCTCCACCAGTGGGGCCAGGACACTGTTGACCCCCCCAAGCACAAGAATACAGAGCATCACTTGCCCCAGATCAAGAGTTCCTATCTCTACCTTGTGGTTAATAGCCACTGATGGATCTCTGCTCCATATGTTTATACAATTTCCTCTTGAAGCTGTCTATGCTTGTAGTCACCACCATCTCCTGTGGCAGTGAATTCCATGTGTTAATCACTCTTTGGGTGAAGAAGTACTTCCTTTTATTCATTCTAACGCAACTGCTCAGCGATTTCATTGAGTGCCCACAAGTTCTTGTATTGTGAGAAATGGAGAAAAGTACTTCTTTCTCAGCCTGCTCTATCCCATGCATAATCTTATAAACCTCGATCATGTCACCACTCAGCCGTCGTTTCTCCAAGCTAAAGAGCCCCAAGCATCTTAACCTTTCTTCATAGGGAATATGTTCCAACCCTTTTATCATTCTAGTTGCCCTTTTCTGTACTTTTTCCAATGCTATAATATCCTTTTTGAAGTGTGGTGACCAGAATTGCACACAGTATTCCAAATGAGGTTGCACCACTGATTTATACAGGGGCATTATTATACTGGCTGATTTGTTGTCAATTCCCTTCCTAATAATCCCCAGCATAGCATTGGCCTTTTTCATTGCAGTTGCACACTGTCTCGACATTTTCAGTGAGTTATCTACTATGACTCCAAGATCTCTTTCTTGGTCAGACCTTGCCAGTTCAGACCCCATCAACGCTTATTTATAGTTAAGATTTTTGGCCCCATTGTGCATCACTTTGCACTTGGCCACACTGAGCCCCATTTGCCACATTGACACCCACTCACCCATCCTCGACAGATCCCTTTGGAGTGCCTCACAATCCTCCCTGGTTCTCACCACCCTGAACAAATGATGTTGGAATAGGTTGAACTATTAAAGTTATGTCATATGCTATAATACAAATAAGCAGTAATCTGTCTAATTATGTCCCCGGACTATCTGGGGACATATTGTGAAATATAGTCTAAGAGACTGTAAGCAGACAGCCCCTGTGTCAATGCATAACATGACTTGAATATTGTGTTTTACCACTTTTCATTTATTATGTTCATATATTTTTATAGCAGTGTGGCTCATATTTTTAAACAGGTGCTTTTTTAATTTAAACAACCTTAGCAACAGATGGCTGGTTCAGTATGAGATATTCAAAACCACTGTAGCTAAGGAGAATTCATCTGCTTAGATATATTAAGATAATGCCCTTCTATTTCACAGGTCATCACTAGGAACATGACTGCTTTCATGAGGACACTTGGTAGCATTTCTTACTAGACTGGAGCACAGCTTTTAGTCTTGAAATACCGCATCTGCTGAGCTTTAAGGTGGTTCTGGTTTAATTAAGTCCTGCTTTAAGCTGTCGAACTGCTATTGTTAAAGAGTATTACCACTCCTGCCACCCACATGATTTTTTCAATGCAGAGTTAGAAGGAAGGAAAAGGAGGAATTGAGAGAATGTGCTAAGCAAAGATGAAGCTGCAGAAAGGCATTTCTCCTGTAGTTCTCCCCCCCCCCCACCGCTGCTGCCACTCTACATATGACTGAATTCCAGTGGATGCTGTCCTTAATTCCAGGCTAGAAGTGCAGGACATGCCTTTTTGTGGTAGCATATTCATTTGAGTAGCAGAAGTTTGTACTGATAAATACCTAATCTGTTTGTTTTAGTGTTTCCCTATGTAACGCCCAAAGGAATAAATGGCATAGACTTTAAAGGAGAAGCTATAACTTTCAAGGCAACGACAGCTGGAATCCTTGCTACCCTTTCACATTGTATTGAACTAATGGTAAAACGTGAAGAGTGCTGGCAGAAGAGACTGGATAAGGTAAGGTCCTGCAGCATCTGGTATCTGTATGGGCTGTAAACTGTATTTGAGGATGGCAAAGCTTGGGTTCACACTCAGTTATATACTTTAAATATGTGTTTGGTGAAAGGTGTTCGAATATCAGCAAAATATCATGTTGCATCCTGGTCTTTCATCCAGGCATCACCTGATTGTCCCCTATTGGTTGTTGCCATTATTTCTGTCTTACAAATTGGTATTTCAGATTAAAGCACAAGGTTAAAGAATGTTTAGATCCAATTGAGAACCAGGAAAACCCCTCTACCCATTACTAAGAGTGCCGTTCAGACATTTGGAAATGTTTATGGCTGTTGTTGAAATAATGTCACAAAGTTTACTTCAACACTTTTGATGAGAAATAGTACTAGGCTATTAGGGATAATTATTTAACTCTGTAGAGATGAATCCAGAACTTAAAATAAAAAGCAAATGTTTCTTTTGAAATTCTACAGTGCTCTTGATAAACATGTTTTAATAAGTACCAGTTCTTAACAGAAATGTTTTAAAGGTATGAATAAAGTGCTGGTATGTGATAGAGGACTTTGAACAGTTTTACTTGGAAGTTTCTATTTCTACACCCTTATTTAAATAGCATACCTGAAGTTTGATATCAACTTTTGAACATACACACACGCTCTCTCATGCTGTTTTGCTGATAAGGGAAATAATGAACAAAAAAACAAAATCCAACATTTTGAGAACTTTCGTTTCAGTGATAGAGCCAGCGTGTGAAACGGGCTAGACCTTACTTCAAAGCCATTTTAGTTCTGTGTCCTCTAGTAACTCTTTATAAATGTGAGATCCTGCAAACTGCCAGTAGAAGGCATCGATGGAAGAATATCTTTGCTTTCCTTTTGCTTCTCCCAGGAGTTCCCCAAGGCCCCTGAAAAGCCAGTTCTGAGGGTCAAAAGAGCTTCATATGCCATGAGGCAAGGGTGGGGGCTGTGGAAAAGACAATAAATTGGGTAAAAATTCCTCACCTGTGTGAATGAAAAGCTTCCTGTGCCATATTTTCTACTCAAGTGAAAGAGAGGTGATTTTGCCAGATTCCCTCTACTTACTTCTCCACCACACTACCTGCTGCTTTGTGACACTTGGTCTACAAGGTGTCCTTGACCCCCAGCATCCAGTCTTCAGAGAGCTTCTTGGGTGGATGAAAAGGTAGAGCAGGATCCAGCATGCTCAATTCATAGAATCTAAGCCAGAGTAAATGCTGCTGGTGGGTAATTTCTAGTACATTGCTCTAGAGCTGGAATAGTACAAAAATATGCAAGAATTAATTTATTTTTCTGATTTTGCTCATACATGCTATTGCCCCTGAATGTTTTTAAAAATTCTGTCTGTTAGAAGGAACAAAATAAGAGTGTAAGAAGAGCTCTGCTGGATTAGACCAGTGGTCCATCTAGTCCAGCATTCTGTCTCACACAGTGGCCAGTTCCTCTGGAGATTGACCGAAAACTGGACATAGAGGCTGAGGTTTTCCCCTGGTGTTCCCACTGACACTGGTATTCAAAGGTTTACCGCCTCTGAACATAATGGTTTCCATTAGTCACCAGAGTTAGCAGTCAGTGATAGACCTATTCTCCATGAATCTGTCCAGTCCCCCTTTAAAGCTGTTTATGCCTATGGCCACTACATCCTGTGGCAACAAATTCCACATTTTAATCACTTACTATGTAAATAAGTATTTCCTTTTGTCTGTCCTGAATCTACTGCCAATCAGCTTCATTCGATGCCCTCAAGTTCTAGTATTTGGTGGGAGGGAGAAAAATATCTCTTTGTCAACTCTCTCCACTCCATGCATAATTTTATAAACCCCTATCATGTCGTCATCCCCCCCCCCCAGTTACCTCTTTTCTAAACTGAAAAGTCCCAGACTCTTCAGCCTTTCCTTATAGGGAAAGTGCTCCAACCCCCTAAATATCTTTGTCCTCCTCTGTACTTCTTCCACCTCTGCAATGTCCTTTTTGTGATACGGTGACCAGAACTGCATGTAATATTCCAGATGAGGCTGCACCATAAATCTGTACAGAGGCATTATAATATCAGCAATTTTATTTTCAATCCCTTTCCTAATAATTCCCAACATAGAGTTTGCCTTTTTCACCTTTGCAGCACACTGGGTTATTTTCATTCAGCTGTGACTTCAAGATGTTTTTCTCTCTCACCCTCAGCAAGTTCAGACCCCAGCAGCCTATACTTGAAGTTGGGATTCCCCCCCCCCTCCCCAGTGTGTATCACCCTACACTTACCAGCACTGAACTTTATCTTCCCCACTGTTACCAACTAACTCAATTTGTGAAGATTCTCCTGGAGGGTCTTCACAGCCATCTTTGGTTTTCACCATCCTGAATAATTTTGTGTCATCTGCAAACGTGGCCACTACTAGTTAAGAACAGATTTTGAGGGAAACTATTGAAGTGTTTATGCAGTTGCTAGCCTCTGTTTGGGCAGAAATGTGTGATATAAATGTTAAATAACTAAATTGTAGCAAAATTGTTTTCATCTATTTTCTGTGTCTATTTTCTGTGTCTGTATATTGTGTTTGTACAACTGTACATCTCTTCCTGATGATTAGCAACTGTTCAGCAGTTACTATAAAAAGCAAACAAACTATGATTTTTCACTAGGTAAACAGATCTGGTTAAGCTGTATCAGGTTGTTATAGATTTTCTTTGTACTATATGTTGTCGAAGACTTTCAAGACCACGGCCATACAGCCTGGAAAATCTACAACAACTAATTTCTTTGTACTGTTAGTACTGTTGGATCCAACATTCCTCTCTGCCTTTGCATCTTGCAGCGTGATCCAGTAATTTATGAAGGTGCTATCAGATCATGTTCTAATATCTGCTTCAGTGTTTGGTTAGGTAATAAACTTCTGTCCTTGTGTGTCCTCACAGGAAATTGAAAAGAGGAGGAGGATTGAAGAAGCATACAAAAATGCTATGACAGAGCTTAAAAAAAAGTCCCATTTTGGAGGGCCAGACTATGAGGTATGAATGATATGCAGTTTACTGATTTAAATATTTATCCTGCTTCTTGAATTCCCAGAAGCAAAATTTCAGTGTCAGCTTCTGGTAGATCAAGAAAGGGGTATGGTTCTGTACCTGTTAAGGCATGCTAACAAGAAAAAGATATGGTTCTGTACCTTTTAACCCAGACTTCTTACTAAAGTTTTCACTTTCAAATTATTCACTGACTGAACTGTATATGTCCAGCATCCTGTTTTGTACAATGGCTAGCCAGATGCCAGAGAAGGCTCATATAAGAGGCTCAGAGGTCTAAGGATCCCTTTGTTGCCGTCAAGTATATTGCACATCTGAATATTAAGTTCCCATTTAGCCATCATAGCTGGTGGTTACTGATGGACCTATTATCCATGAACTTGTCTGCTGTTGTTCAGTTGCACAGTCGAGTCCAACTCTTTGCGACCCCATGGACCACATCACTCCAGGCCCTCCTGTCTTCTATCGTGCTCCGGAGTTTGCTTAATTTCATGTTGGTTGCCTCGATAACACTGTCTAACCATCTCATCATTTGCCGGCCCCTTCTTCTTTGACCTTCAGTCTTTCCCAGCATCAGGGTCTTCTCCAGTGAGTGAACTTGTCTAAGCCCCTTTAAATCCATCGAAAGTAGTGGCCCTCAATATATTGTATTGTAGTGAATTCCAAAGAATTCCTTTTCTCTGTTCTGACCCATCAGCTTCACTGGGTGCCCTTGAATTTCTAATATTTTGTGAGAAAGAGGAAAGTTCTTCCTCCCCATTCTCTGTACCATACATAATTTTTAAACTTCTATGATATCCCCCACTTAGTCATTTTTTCTCTAAACTTAAACACTCTAATTTTTTTTGCCTTTCTCTTGATTATCCTGTTTGCCCTTCCTTACACATTTTCTAGCTCTGTACAACCAAAATTCCAAGTGCACTTCCACCATATATTTATACGAGAACATTATTCACCATCTTATTTTTTGTTTCTTTCTTAAGAATTTGTCTCTTTGATAGAATCTGTTGTCTTATTGCTGCTGAACATTCGACACTTGCATTGGGCTATCCTCAACAGCTTTCTTTCCTATTCAGTCACCATCAGATCAGTTCCATCAATGCATATGTAAAGCTAAGTTTTTTGCCCCAGTGTGTATCCCTTGTTCTTTCTTACGTTGCACCTCATTTGCTGCTTCTTTGCCCACTCACAGAATTTGGAGAGATCCTCTTGAGAGGTTTCACATTTCACTTCAGTTTTTACCAAATAATTTGGTGTTTGTAATCTTGGCCATTATACTGCTCACAGCTCTGGTTCCCTGTTTCTGATAAGCAAGGAGAGTGGAAGTCACCTGTTCTAAAGCAAGAGGAAGGTCTTGATAAGGGCAGGGAATGTACAAACAGACTCCGCCCCCCGCCCCCCATGATCCTATGTGCTGTCTGCATTTAGATGGTGAGCAGGAAAAAAACAAGAATCTATTGAGCATTTTGAGTATCCCCCATCTGTGAATCAGGCCATATATGGATTGCATGAAAAAACTTAGGGAGAGGTTATATTATGCATTGTCATGTAAATGAAAACTATTAGGTATTTTAAATACGCAAAGTGTTTTTGTTCGCAAGACCCTCCTAAGTTGCTGAGTGGTGATAAAACATGCTACAACATCACAATACATGTTAAGAAAACAGCCAGCTAAAAACATCAGGGAAAAATTTATAGGAAAGCACTGTTGCCCCTGGATCAAAGCATTGTCATAATTGCATAATACTTACAAAAAACAAAAACAAACCCCAAATTGTCAAAATTAAAGAAATACAAGGAAGAACTTTGAAATATGTGTCATGATTAGTGTGTGTCCATTATGCCTTTTATGTAAAATAACTGGGAAGAAAGGGATAAGAAACTAGCCCATGTGTGTTTCCAACTGGCCCTGTTACTAATTATGATCTTTGTGCTGTAGCAGCTATGCAGACAAGAATGGTAGTGTGTACTGAGCAGCATATCCATGAGATTACTCCAGGCATGACCCCTCTTAAGTCAAGCACATTTAAGTGCTTCTGATATCATTGTGGAAGAGTTAAGATAATGGGGTTTAAAACAGTTCTGGGCGCAGCTTCCTCTGTATTAATAGATTTAATTTCAAACTTCTACTTGTCTGTATAGCATGCACAAAGTAGGTATACTTTTGTCCCAAAACTAAGAGGGTGACATTGAGCCTCACCATTTCTGAAAACATCCTTGTATAAATAGAACATATGTTTGCTTAGTTGCATGTTACTTTGTTTGTGTTCCATTACATTGTATTAATAGCTATATCCCCTACTCTTTAGTAAGTAGATATTTTTATCAGTGATTGCAGTTTAATTTGTGGTGTTACATTTCGATAACTTTAACTGTTACCTTAAAAAGTAGCAGAGCTCCATGTAAGGTGTAAAATAGGTATGAAAGATAATGGTGTTAAGTGAGTTTGAAACATAATGTTACCATTTTTAAAAGAAATCTGTCAGAAGCAGAGTTTTTGCCAGAGCTATACAGCTGTATTTTTAGAAGAACTGCTCTGTCTGAACTACAGTTATTTTCCATGTGATAAAGCGCTTGAAGTGTGTCTGGTTTCCTGTCTAACAAATTCAATTTTGCATCTGTTTACTGACTTTCTGTTCACTGATCTTTTCATAGGAAGGTCCCAACAGTCTGATTAATGAAGAAGAGTTTTTTGATGCTGTTGAAGCGGCTCTTGATAGGCATGATAAAATAGAAGAGCAGGTAATTTTAAGGTTTAAGTGTACAGTTAAGTGCTACAACAAGTCACAGAGGAACTGTATTAAGGTCTCACACACAGTACTTATCCAGTACACATATCTGTAAGTTAATGTGGCCCATATAATATTTATAGTAGTGTTCTGCTGTAGCCTGACAGAATACTACTTGTAAATATGAAAGTTGAAGACAAGAGCATGGATTCATTTCTTTAATACTTTAACTAACTGAGCACAGCAAACTTTGATTAGTTATGGATTTAAATTCTTTTTCTGCTTTCTAAATATTTTTCTTTAAAATTTGTGCTTAAAACCTAGTGTAGGGGTGTCAGACATAAGGCCCAGAACCGGCCCATCGAGGGCTGTTATGCGGCCTGCAGGCAACTTGTGCAAGGGAGGGGACAGGAGGCTGCTCAGGGGTGGGTGGAGACTCTCCAAATATGGCTTCAGCATGGCGGGACAACCTTGTCTGCAGCAGTCAAGCAGAAACCCTTCACTTCAGGGACTGGTAAGTTGGCCTGCAGCACTGGGGAAGCTGTCCCAGATGGCTACAGGGATCAGCATTTGCATGTGGGGGGGGCGGGGTATGCAGACAATATTCTGTTGGGGCATGGGAGCATCTGCCCAGCACTGCACTGCTGGCTCTCCAGTCTGCCCATGTGGGTTTTCCTCTGCACCCCCTCCCAGCCCATGGCGCCTTGCAGTGAGGACACACCAACTTGGAGTTTACCAGTTGCTGTCCTTTATAAAGTTTATATCTCTGGTACCCGGCATTACGTTTTATGGCACACATGGGCCGGCCCAACAAAGTGCCATTTATGTCAGGTCTGACCCTCTTAACAAATGAGTTTGACTCCTCTGACCTAGTGACATCTGCTTTGTCTGTACCTACACAGTGCAAACACTGTATATGTTAAGGCTTTGCGTTCGTAATGTGAGGTAGTATGTTGGGTTAGCCATAGACAGTTATGTGGGAACTGTTCATCTTGGCTTGTTTCGGACAGAACTGCCAGGGTGTGGTTTGGCTATCATGAATGGACTAGGTGGGCTGCCTGTTTTCCCCAACATGTTCCAGTTTTCTCCCTCGGTTCCTCACTTGCTCAGATCCTAGTTTGCATGATTCTCTTATCATGACAAGCTATGGTTTGTGTCAACCACTAAGCAAAGGGCAGAGGGGGGAACATGATGGCTTGCATGAGTGGCCAAACTAAGCCTTGGTCGCTATGCCTAAACTTCATTATGCTTTCTCAACATCAAGCAGCTCTGCATGTTGCATGCTAGTAAATGTATCTTTTCTGTCTAGTCGCAGAGTGAAAAAGTCAGATTACATTGGCCATCATCTTTGCCATCTGGTGATGCGTATTCTGGTGTGGGGACTCACAGGTTTGTTCAAAAGGTAAGATGATTTCCAGGCTTTCCTTTACCTCAAGTCAGTTTCTTGTATTCTTTCTGACTAATGTAACTGAACTGTTGTGATATAATCTGTCGAGGTTCCTGCTTAGAGTGAATAAAGTCATTCAAAATGCTTTTGATTTTGGAGAGAAAAGGGTAGCTTTTTTTTGTGAGTTCTTCTGATAAGCAATGGTGCCTGTATTTTCAGCATACCGAATTTCACAACTTACTTTGTATCACCTTAAAAGTCCTGCAGAAGGCTTGTCTTATACCCTAAGCAACAACTTTTGACATTACTGGGAATATATGTATTTTACAGGGTCGTGTTGGAGCACAATACATAATAGGTGCCTGAAGTCAGCATTTGCTACTCTGCTCACTGCTTATGGTGCTTTTGTTTTTTCCTTTTCTTCATTATCTTGTGCTTGGAAGTTGGTACTGAATGCTCTGTTGTGCCTTTGTTCTGATTACTTGGTTTTTTCTTTGTCTGTCTCTGTTAGCCCTATAGTCGCTCTTCCTCCATGTCTTCCATTGAGCTAGTCAGTGCCTCTGATGATGTTCACAGATTCAGCGCTCAGGTACTGTATAACTACACGGAGTGGATTTACAGATCTCTGTGCTGTGTGCCATCTGTTCCTCTTGATATACTAGCCATTTGTGCTTCTTTAAAAGCTGGTACAAATGTTCTCCTAAAGATATTACTTCTGTTCTAGAACCTACCTCTGGCCCTTCCCATGATTCTTCTGAACAAGCTGCAGAGACTGATAAGCTTAGTTATCTGGAACCATAACCCCCAGGAATTGAGTTTTCCATAATACAGCAAAGCAGACATTGCAGTGGTATTGCTGTTAAATACTATCATGCACCAGCTGACTGCCATGTTGCAATGATTTATAGATAGGGTTTTTTTCTTCCTGGAGCAGTAGGGAAGAAAATAGTGTACATATGTCATGATAAGGAAGTACAGAAGGAAACTCGTAGAAGAAAGAAGACAACTTGGATTAGACATAGAACTACCTTAGCTCCTGTAATTGCTTCATTTTGTTGTTTTCTGTTAAGACTTCTGTGAGGCAACATCTTTTGCCTGTTCTGACATTTGGGTTATGAAATAAATAATTCAACTTGCTGATAGAAGGTGTTCTCTCTCTGTTAGAAAAAAACTAAGTGCAACAAAGTTTTTCTTTGTGCACTATTTGTAAATAAGGAGTTAACTCCAGAAAAGTTCAGGGGGGGAAATATAGAATTTGGCCATTCCATACTTAGAGAGCCAACTAAGCATTTCATGGAAATATATTTTAGAGAGAAAATTATACAAATTGTACTGCGCCCCTTAAAGAATGCAGAAAATGTGTAGAAGGACCAGTCCTAAATGTTGGAGATGTAGCAACCATGTTGGAACTTTCTGCACATATGTGAGAGACTGTGAACCCATCAAGGTGTTATGAATTAAAGTATGGGAAACCATAAAGTCATAGTAGATGTTCAGTACCAGCAATATTTCCCCCCATAAGAGGGGAACATAAGAGTATGGAGGGGCTGTTAAATGATACCGTGGAGGGGCAGTGCCTGTATTCTTGGGGAGGAGACTGGTTGCAGAAAGGGCAGGGCTGCTGCCACTGGCTCCACCCTTCCCTTCCCCTCCCCTCCCTGTGCATTACTTTATGAGAGCAGGTAGATTTGTTAATCTGGTTTACTGTTGGATGAGGGTGACAATATTCTAAGTCACTTTGAGTCCATATTGAGTGGAGAAAAGTGAGTTGAAAGCACTCGAATGCAAACAAAATCAAATTTGGCAATATTTTATTATTTATTTCATTCCTTCATTCATTTATACCCTGCCTTTTTCCCCTATGGGGACCCAAAGTGGCTTGCACTGTTCTCCTGTCCTCCAGTAACAACTGTTAACGTTGGCAAGAATTTTGATGGCAAGCCATTGAAAGCAAACTGTAATACCATCCTTGATGCATTGGAAGCATGACATTTTCAAGATAATGCTTTGAGTAACCGAACCTTTTACAGAATCTGTGTGAAGGGAGAGGCAAAAAGAAGGAGAAATTTGAAAAATCAATGCTGCTGTCTGCTGACATACTGGAATAGCATAATGCCAACAGATAATCTACAGCAAGCTATTACTCTGATTTAAGTCTTTGTCTTTTTTGGGTAATGAGAAATTATTCTGGATCTTTGGAATCTTTCTAAGTTGTAGTCAAACAGATTTTTTTGCATGTGATTCTAGTTTTCCTTCCCATTTTAGTACTTATATTCCTCTAAAAGAAAAAAACCCTGTGACATCTTAGCAAAGCACCTTTGAGCGTATCCACAATACCTTTGCTTTGTGAAGGGAACTGACTTAAAATAAAATACCAGGTACAAATGGAAGTGTAGAAAGGGCTTAAAGTCTTCCTGTCTTGCCTTGTATGTCATGCTACTGTCCACTCCTAAAAACAAAGCAATGTTAATTTGTATAATTTCCGAATTTCTTCTATCTCTCAAATTTCTGATAGCTTCCACTATCTTATCAAGTCTTGACATTAACTCTGAAGGGTTTTCTTTAAGCGCTTTACAGTTAGGACTTTTCCATTCAAGCCTTCCTCTGTTATTTATAACAGCAGCAGAAAACCAGTAGCACCATTGCGCAACATCACAAAGAAAGGGAATAAAGCTACCCTAAAACAGGGAACTATTGAACCTTGTGATTCATGATTCCTGAAATTATCCTTAAATACTCGATTGCATTTCTTTGCGACATAATCTTCCCAAAAGCATTTTTGAAGACGCTCCTTATAATACTTAATAATGAAACCAACAACATGGAAGAATTTTTAAACATATGGTGAATCCATGATAACAGTCAGCTTTAAAGATCTAGAAAACTTCCAGTTATTACTGTTCTAGCTCTCTGGTCTTGGGATTTTAATAAATATACAACTAGTGAAAATTGGGGGGGAACCCAAACTTTGTGCATTGATTGTGATATCTTCTCATGCCAAGCTGTTTGGTGCAGTGGTTAAGTGTGCAGACTCTAATCTGGGAGAACCGGGCTTGATTCCCCACTCCTCCACTTGCACCTGCTGATGTGACCTTGGGTCAGTCACAAGCTCTGGCACAGCTGTCCTTGAAAAAGAGCAGTTTGTGTCAGAGTTCTCTCAGCCCCACCCATCTCACAGGGTGTCTGTTGTGAGGAGGGGAAGGGAAAGGAGTTTGTAAGCCACTCTGAGACTCCAAGTGAAGGGCGGGGTATAAATCCAATCTCCTCCTCTCCTCCTTCTATGGAGGGCATTTACAATATGAAGAAATCTGAGAATCTGTCATATTTGAATGAAGGATCACATTTCTATGCTTTGATAACATGCAGCACAAACCTTTGTTCATATCCTTTGTAATTGCAAGAGCCGATCTTTTTACCTGTTCTCTTTGATTATCCAGTAACTGAAGGATCTTCTTCGTGGTCTCTGTGCTTCACACCAATGGGTTTAGTGCGCACGCGCTGACCCAACCGGTGCTGTAGCAAGCTCTGTTTCAACGGATTTTCGCGCCGAGCCCCTCCAGGCATGCGCAGGAACCCCACTGCGCATGCCCAGAGGGACGGGCGCGGACATCCCGCCAGATCTCTTTCTACCGCCGCGTTGAAAGGACCCTTTTTGCCTTTTCTCCTGACCGGATCGTTGTAGCCGCCTTCGGGCCTCTAGTTAATTTTCGTTTCTTCGGATTATTCTTCCGTTTAATTTTTCTCTTTCGTTTTTCCCTTAACAAAAAAAAAAAAAGTACTTTAATTTTCGTGAGGGGAATTTTCCTCAGGCCTTCGGGCCCCCCCCCCCCCCTCCTCTCTCTTTTTCCTCGGCATTTTGTTCATTTTCGCTGTATGGAAAAGAAAAAGAAGAAGAGTAAGAAGTGGGGATTTTTTAATCGTTGTAAGAAGTGTGGAAGTAAATTGGCTCCCCCAGATGGCCATGAACTTTGTTTATTCTGCTTAGGCGAGTCTCATAAGCCGGAGACTTGTAAACATTGTGCTAAATTCTCGAATCAGACGAAAAAACGTGCGGCACGGTTGAAAGTTGCTTTGTTGGAATCCGCGCTTCACCCGTCTTCCCCAATGACGGACCAGCCTTCTACCTCTCAAGCAACCATCGATACCGGTATGTCGGCACCGACGAAATCGACGTCGAAAACCGCTTCCAAATCTACAACACAGTCAGACCCTAAAGTCAAGCCTGTGAAAGGCCATTCTACTAGGAAGGACAAGCCGCCCAGGTCATCTAAGGAGGGTAAGACAGTGCCCTCTGAGGGCGTTCCTTTGCAGACCCCAGCACCAATAGTGTCGGAATCAATGGTCACATCAATATCGGAGGCGTCGATACCGACTGAGGCGTCGATACCGGAGCTTCAACCTCCTAGAATGTCGCCTTCTGGTCTACTGGCTTCTTCCTTAAGCCAACAGATTCCAGAGATCGTTGATATCGATACGGCGGAACACATGAGTCACCCGATAGGTGCAGAGTTTTCCCCCGCACAATCCACTTCATCGGCATCGATGCTTTCGGAACTGCCCGATGCCGACGGCTGTCGACACCGACCAAGACATAACGTGGAGCGTTATCATCCCTCTCAGTTGATTCAGGCTATCGATACCGATGTGTCTGGCTATTGTCATGCAGCCCAGGGACAAGAACATACGAGGGCTAGAAGCCGCTCTCCTCGGTCCTTTCGACCACCGCTCTCATGGGATGAGAGACAAATGAGGTATTTGTACGGGCCATATCACCCTCCAATGCCATGGCTCACACCTGCTGCATATTCAGACTGGGACCGTTATTCTGTTCGTTCCGAGCACAGGTCTCGGTCACCTACTAAGTCACGACCTTCTGCAACGGTGTCAAGGCCTCCAGTCAATCCTTTACCTCCTCCACTAACACTAGAAACACAGCCTAAGGTTCCAACGCCGAAACCCTTGGTGCCTGCAGTACCACTTGTCCCTATTACTCCTCAAACTGATTCAGAACAAGAATCATCAGAGGATATGGCAGAAGGTTCCAACTCCGAAGCTTCAGTGATACCTACATCTCCAGATCACACGTCTCCAACACCGGACGTTTCCCAGGACTTGCTAATTTCGCCGTCCGATAATTTGCATACTTATGCAGACTTAATCAAACGAATGGCCGTTGCTTTGAATCTCTCTGTGATCCAGAAGCTTCCTCAGTCTACCGACTCACTATATGATGTTGTTCAAATGGATACTTCCTCGGTGATGGCCCTCCCCATGTCTTCCGTTTTAGTCCAAGCGGCTAAGTCTCCATGGAAGAACCCATCCTCTGCCCCGGTATCCACGCGAAAGCTGGATCACATGTATAAAATTCAGGACCCAGAAGCAGAGTTCTTAATGACGCATCCGGCTCCTAACTCAATGATTGTGACATCATCGTCCAAATCTCAAAGGACGCACACTACTCCATCTGATAAAGAAGGGAAAAAGCTAGATGTGTTTGGACGCCGGTTTTACTCTTCGGGCGCATTGGCAATTAAACAATCCACTTATCTAGCATGCATGAGCCGCTATCAGTATTCCCTTTGGGAGAAATTTACAGATCTAATCAACAACATTCCAGAGGAGAAACAAGGTGAGGCTAAAGCTCTTCAAAAAGAAGGCATGACAGTTGCCAAGCAACAATTAACAACCACCAAACATGTCTTAGAAGCTTCGTCACGCACTGTGACGTCCACAATTGCACTTAGACGCCATTCGTGGCTCCGGAGCACTGCCCTTCCAATTGACACCAGGTCACAAGTAGAAGACATGCCCTTTGATGGACTCGGTCTATTCCATGCTAACACCGATTCCTCCCTCCAAGAGCTCGATAAGAGCATTAAGGCTTCCAGGGCGCTGGGAGTGTCATCTTCAACTAGACAACCACAACGGTCTCGCACATGGCCACGACCCTGGCAGCGGCGCACTCAGTCTCACCAATCTCCAGAGCCCAGGTGGCGACCTAGAACTTACTCTGGATCCCAGAAACAGGGCTACCAAAAGCCTAGGTTTAACACGACTCAACAACCACCTCGTGCTAAACGAGCCTCCAAGCAGGACTTTTGACTTCCCTATCCCCGAGTCAGCACCCAACTTTACTTTAACCCACCTTTATCCTTTTCTCCATGCATGGCGTGCAATAACATCGGACCAATGGGTCCTCTCCATCTTGACCAGAGGCTACAGAATTAAGTTCCACCAGAACCCTGAGGTGCCAGTCTTCATCCTCACGCCCCCCTCCCAACCCCTCCTCCGGGAGGTATCCCTCCTTCTGCAGAAAGGGGCCATCGAACGTGTGCCATCGCACCTCCAGAGGAAGGGATTCTACTCCCGATACTTTACGGTACCCAAACGAGACGGAGGTTTGCGGCCCATTCTGGATCTACGAGGCCTCAACCGTTTTGTGGCCTACCGTCGTTTTCGCATGACCTCACTCCAACAGATCATGCCGTTGCTCCACCAAGGTATTTGGATGGCTACCCTGGATCTACAGGATGCCTATTTTCATCTTTCAATCCATCCATTCCACCGTCAATACCTACGGTTTGCGATCAGTCAAGACCATTTCCAGTACACGGTTCTCCCTTTTGGTCTGTCAAGTGCCCCTCGGGTGTTCACGAAGACCATGGTGGTAGTGGCAGCATTCCTAAGGCTCAAGGGAATTTCGGTGTATCCTTACATCAACGATTGGCTTATAGTCGCATCGTCGGAAGACGCCTTAGAAGCCAACGTCTCAGTCACTTTGTCCCTACTGGCCGACCTAGGCCTACAGGTCAATCACCAAAAATCACATCTTTCTCCGGTCCAGCACATCCAATATATAGGCGCGATACTGGACTCCAACGCTTGCATGGCCTATCTTCCGCCAGACAGAGCCGAGGACATAATTTCTCTGGCCGTTCAGCTGTGTACACAACCTGCCACTACGGCCTACAACATTCAAAGGCTCCTCGGCCTCATGGCTGCGACAACTGCAGTGTTGGTCTTCGCAAGGCTCAAAATGAGAAGGCTGCAACTTTGGTTCCTCCACTCTTACAAGCCTCACATGGATGCCCATGCCGTCTTGCTCTCCTCTCCTTCCTACATCCGAGATGCTATCCGCTGGTGGACTGTGCCATCCAACCTGCTACAAGGTGCTCCCTTTCACACTCCGTCCCCGGAGATCGTCCTGACTACCGACGCGTCTATGACGGGCTGGGGCGCCCATTCCATGGGGTACTCCATAGGGGGCACATGGGACTACGACACAAGAAGAAATCATATCAACTTCCTGGAACTTCTTGCTGTCCAGAACGCAGTAACCAGCTTCCTCCCTCTACTCAAGGGAAAGTACATCAACATCCTGACGGACAACACTACGGCAATGTCGTATATAAACCGCCAAGGGGGAACGGTTTCCAATCGTCTATGCAGCCTCGCGATACATCTGTGGGACTTCTGCAGGGCCAACGACATTTTCCTGGTGGCAACTCACATACCTGGAGAGTTGAATCTAGAAGCGGACCATCTCAGCCGCTCTGGCCTCAGTCTTCACGAATGGGGAATAAAACAACACTACCTGCTCCCAATTTTCTGACTGTGGGGCACTCCCCAAGTCGACGTCTTCGCCACACAACACAACAGAAAATGTCGTCTGTTCTGCAGCCGAGGGGGATACGACACCCAATCGTTGGGAGACGGCCTCCTTTACCCATGGTCAGAGAAACATCTGTACATGTTTCCCCCTCTTCCACTGCTCCTCAGGGTGGTGCGCAAGATCCTCAAGGACAATGCACAGGTGATACTGATAACACCCTGGTGGCCCAGGCAACCCTGGTTTTCCACTCTTCCAGATCTGTCTCGGGGAACGTATTACCATTTCCCTCCTGTTCCAGACTTGCTTTGTCTCAACGACTCCCCGTTACTTCACCACGACGTGAAAACACTGAAGCTCATGGCGTGGTGGATACTTCCCGAGGATTCTCTGCTCGCATAGCGCATGTACTCTTAAATTCAAGAAAACCGTCTATGCGCAAGTCTTATGACCTGAAATGGACTAAATTCTGCACCTTTCTCGGGACTGATACCTCTCTGGCGACCACTGCTGGACTGGAGGAAGTTTTTTCATTTATTTTGTCCCTTGCTGACTCGGGGCTCTCCCACTCCTCGTTGCGTGTTTATCTAGCTGCCTTGTACAGCTTTTCATGTTCCAGTTGATGGTTATTCATTGTTTACCCATCCAGTTACCAAACGTTTTCTAAAAGGTTTGCTTAGACTTTATCCCCCAGTTAAGTCTCCGCCTGTACCTTGGGACCTGCCTTTAGTCCTGCGTCAACTTACACGGAAGCCGTTTGAACCTTTGGCCACATGCGAACTGCGTCTCCTGGCATGGAAGACAGCATTTTTGGTTGCGATCACGTCGGCCAGACGGGTTGGAGAACTCTTAGCCTTTAGACACGACGCTTTCTGAAGGGTTTGCTTCGCCTTTATCCCCCAGTTAAGTCTCCGCCTGTGCCTTGGGACCTTCCCCTGGTCCTGCGTCAACTAACACGGAAGCCATTTGAACCACTGGCCACATGCGAACTACGTCTCCTGACATGGAAGACAGCTTTTTTGGTTGCAATCACGTCGGCCAGGCGAGTTGGAGAGCTCTTGGCCTTCAGGCACGACGCTCCTTACCTTTCCATACTCCCTGATGGAATCCGCCTGGTGCCGGACATTTCGTTCTTGCCTAAGGTGATTTCGGAATTTCATCTGCAAGCTGAAGTTTTCTTGCCAAATTTCTTTCCAAATCCAGTATCTGATGAGGATCCTAGATTTTTTAAATAGGTTTTGAATGGTGGCGGTGCTTTGAAGGAACTGGCGGGATGTCCGCGCCCGCCTGGAGGGGCTCGGCACGAAAATCCGTTGAAAAAGCTTGCTACAGCATCGGTTGGGTCAGCGCATGCGCACTAAACCCATTGGTGTGAATGCACAGATGACCACTCGAAGATCACCAGTTACTGGTAAGCAACCTGTTTTTAGGTTGAGCACAGCAACTTGTAAAAGGCTAACAGAGGGAGGGTTTTTTCCCATTTCCCCAGCAGCCACCTGTGACCCTCAGAAAAGCATTCAGAGGGTGTGGGGCACATGGATGAAAAGCCATGCCACAGAAGAGACAAAGGAAAGTAATTTCCCATTCTCAGTGTAGCTGCCTTGGTTGAGTGGCCTTTTGTAAATGTGCGCCAGTCCTCAGCATTACCTTTTTGAGGCTTACAAGTGGTTGCAGCAGATAGAGGTGGCAGGAAAAATCCACTTTCATCAATCTCTCAATGCTGGCACTGCATAGAATCCAGTCCTTCAAAAATTATCATTGGTTAATGTGTTGTGGGATGGTAGTAATTAACTCGTCTATGGTAGAGATTTGCTTGGTGTGGATGTATGAAGTGGGCACAGTAAAGAGAATTATTTCTTATGAATACGTACATAATGGGGAAATTCTTGGCAATACAGCTTTTCTTTAGAAAGTTCCTGTACTAAGTCTAGCAGCATTGCTTTCTAGCTGCACATAATCAGTAATCAGTCTCTAAGCTTTATTCAGTAAGTACCATATCAGAATATAAGAACTGCTACCTTTGCATTTGGATTAGAACATTCAGAACCTCACAAAGTAATTTTGACTTGGGGAGGAGCTGTGTGTCAGTGACAGAGCATATTCCCAGCATGTGGAAAGTTCCCCGGGCCAAACCCTGCCATCTCCGGTTAAAGTATTTGAAGTAGCAGGTGTTGGGAAAGATGCTTCACTGGCAAAATCCCTGGAGAAAGCAGATAGACTGCTGGTCTGTTTACACTTGGTGCTAACTCTGGGGAAGGTGGCTTCAATGTGGTTTGGTACTTGGTCTTGAAGTAATTATCTTCTAGACTGGTTTTAATTTATTCCTGGTTTAGAAGCTTGCAGTTACTGGTTATAGGTGACCTCTCATCGTCTGTCTGGGGATTTGCATAGGTCATATGGTCTGAATCAACTTTAACTTTAGCATAGTTGGCCTGAATATTGGCAGCATCTTTACTTCCACTCTTTCTCTAACACTTCATGAATGAGACTGTGCTATGAATAAGGCTGTTTGTATGCTGAGGTTTTGCAGAAGTACAAAATACAGTACTTGGTGCTTAATCCAGCTTTCAGAGTTTCTAGGTTTTATTATTGTGAATGGCTGTTTGAGAGCATGTGGGGGCACTTGCCTGCCAGAATCTTGGAAGCTCAAACGGTGGTGGGAGGGAGGACATCAGAAGAAAGAAACTATGTACAGTGGTCACTGAAGTCTGATTCCCTGTGAGCAGATTTTGGTTGCTTGGATGCAGATCTTTTTTATATATAACAACAGGTTGATAGAGCCTTGACTAGACAGAAGATACTAGTTACATAGAGCCTTGGTCCTATGAGCTGTCGATAAAAGGAGTTCACAGAAAGGATATCCCTCCCCCACCTCCTACGCCCCTTCACTTTCTGGGAAACAGGAAGAGGCTTTTTACTTATTATTTATTTATTTATTCAAATTTATACCCTGCCCTCCCCGCGCATGCGGGCTCAGGGCAGCTTACAAGAGGCATAAGCCAATATTAGCGGGGGGTACTGCAACAAAGAAGAGGAATCTGCCAAAATCCTTCCTCTCTAAATAGAGCGAGAACTTGTTGCCTCCTTTTACCTGCAGCCGAGTCCCCTGTGCTGCATTCTGCTCTGTTCCCAAAAGGTTCCTTGTCCCCAAAGTGCTGCTTGGGGAGGCAGAGGTGGAAGTAGAGGAGGAGTTCCAGGGCCTTCCTTGCACTGTTGTTCATGTAGCTCATCTGGACTTGTATTTGTTGCTGTGTGCTAACTAGTGTCCAACAGAAATGCCCTTCAAGTATGGAGATTGAAACCAGAAGGCTTATACGCATTTGATTTTTACAAGTTATATAGGTGAAGAAATGAGAGAACGTTTTCCATATATCTGTTCTTTAATCATTATATGTTAGGTATACAGAGACGAACAGAATAGCTGTAATATTTATGAATTCAGGTGGAAGCAGCTGTGTGATTGATCCAGTTACTGTATGGGTGTTTGGAGAGGTTAAGCTGATAGAAGGCAAGCTTGATAGCAGCATCCCCTCATGGAAAATAGGCTTCAAAATGTTACTTTGCCTATTCCTTAGGGCACATTGTGATCTTTATCAGTACACTATGTATTTGAAAAATAATTTTGAAAATGGTGTAAATGAAAAAACGTGAAGACAGTATTATATAATTATTCAAAGATAATGTTGGGTTTTTAATAATGCCAGTGCTTTAAGCAATTAGCCACTCACTGCCATGCTGAAATAATATCAGGGCACTGTGGCTCTGTGGTAGAGAGAGAGAGAGCACCCGGTTTGTATGTAGAAGGTCCAGGTTCAATCTCTGGCATATTTAGTTAAAAGGTGTTAGGAAAAATCTCTTTCTTCCACCACTCCTGGTTCTAGTAAGTAGACAGATCAATGGTGACTCAGAGCTTTCTCATCGTTTCTTCACACATACGTTTGTTATCAGATGTAGTAGCTGAGCAGCTTCTTTCCTGGAGGATAGAGGTTAATTTTAACATCGTTTTTGCCAAATAAGCCATGTATTTTAGGCATGCATTTGATTTTGTATAGAAGTTCCTCTGTTACTTTCAGAGGTTTTCTCTCTATAATATTTGTGTAATCATTTATGCATCTATAGGCTAGAATATGCAGATGATGTGGTAGAAATAATTTTATCAGTTTGCATTTTTTGTGTGTGCAAAGGTGGAAGAGATGGTGCAGAACCACATGACATACTCACTACAAGATGTGGGGGGTGATGCCAATTGGCAGCTGGTGGTTGAAGAAGGTGAAATGAAGGCAAGTAGAACATATGTAGTATTTTATATCTGGGAAATGTAATATAAATTTTGTTTCACTGAACTAATGTAAGCTTGGGTTAAATTGGTACCATTTCTTAGTGGTGGTTAAATCTTCAAGCCTTTTGATTACAAGGTATTTCTCCAAGTGACAGATATAGTAGTATTCAGCAAGCTTTGTCACCTTTTTGCAGAATTTGGTTTCTTTACCAAAATTTCCTCACATAGTGGAAAACCATAGTTAGCTAGTCTGTGAAGTCAGAATTTCATCCTCAAACAACCTTCAGATCCTGGCTTGCCTCTACAAGTGCTGGTTTTATCACCTTCACTCATTCCCCTGAAGAAATCATGCCTGTGTTGGAGTGACAGTAGCACTGGGGAAAAAGCCGTGATTGAACTGTGAATAAACCAGGATGTCTGCAGTTATACATCATGTAAAACCGTAGTTAAGGCAAACTGTGGTTAATAAACCAAACTATGGTTTCAAATACTGATTTGACATAGCCTACCTTATACATTGGTCCATATTCAAGTAATTGTACTAACCATAACTAGTTTAATTAAACTATGGTTTCACATAGCATCTGAAAAAATCCTCAGAGTTTCTCATACAAGACTTGACAATCCAGTATGTATACATAAACGTAGTCAGAGGTACTGTAGCGAGAGATTCCCTCCCACATCCAATCAGAGAATCTGAATGTAATAGTTTAACAGCTCTACCTTGGCAAAAACTGTTTAGCACAGAGTTCTCCTGGAGTTATCTTATTAAAGGCTGATTAGCAAACTTTAATTATCATAATACAAAAGAATAAGGAGGTGAATACAGTCTTTGAATGTAACCAGCAAACCAGACAGAACTGCAAAAACATTTCTATTGAGATAAGAAGTTAGTTTCTTCAGTGAGCTAGACAGAGTGAAATACAAGCAATTACTGTGAAAATCTAAAATTATCAAATACCTAGCATTGCTTTTAGCAAGTACTAGTTTTTAAAGCAAATCAATTTTCAGCTGTTTGTTTCACTTCTGTTAAGGATGATCAAATAGTCCAAGTTACCCACCGAGTAAGCTGCGGTGGCTCAAATGGTTAAGACGCTGAACTGCAGGCTGTAGAAGGTCAGTAGTTCAGCAGTTCGAGACGGAGGGAGCTCCCGTCTCTAGTTCCAGCTCCTGCTTACCTAGCAGTTCGAAAGCAAGAACTTGCAGGTAGATAAATAGGTACCACTTCAGTGGGAAGGTAACAGCGTTCCATGCACCTTGGTGTTTAGTCATGCCAGCCACATGACCACGGAAACATCTTCAGACAGCGCTGGCTCTTCGACTTTGAAACGGAGATGAGCACCGCAACCCTAGAGTCGGACCCGGCTGGCTTTCAAGCAAGGGAACCTTTACTAATCTCACCTATTCCTCTTCTGAGACTTCCATCCAGAAAGATCTGATTTGCTTGACACAGGAGTGCATATTTATAGAAAAATATCTGTTCTCTCTAAACCTTTTCTATCATAATCATGTGATATTATTTACATAACTGTTTCATAACTAATAAAAGATAAGCAACATGAGTGCTGATCAGATAGCATAATCATGTGATATTATCTAGACTATTGGTTCTTAACTAGACAAGCAACAAATGAGCTAATCTGCAGGTGCATATGAGATACACCTGGTAAAGCAAGATAAGAAAGCCAATCGCAACCTTTAGCCTATTTTTTTCTGTATCTAGTTCAACTAGCTATCTAAGATGAAAAACACTTGAAGGAAACAGAGTTCATGGACAGTTAAAGTGCTTGAGCACTTGACTAGTTTGCAAACTCAGCAAGAAAAAGCTTAGTAGTAGCTATACTGCTTATTTTCCTGACATTTTAAATCACCAAAAATCTTGCTGTAAATTTACTTGTCTACTTTTATTCTCTATTGTTACCTATTTTATATTTGTTTTTATACTGTTTTTACCTTATTGGTTTTAATGTTGTAAGTAGCCATGAGACCCTTTGGGTGAGCGGTGACTAAAAAAAACAAATAAATATGTTATGCCATTTGAATTAGCTTTTAAGTAGTAGGTGAATTTAAGGTCAAACAAAGGAAATGCTTGAGAATGTATGATATGAGCATAATTTTTATTCTTGTGTTTGTTCAAAGGTGTACAGGAGGGAAGTGGAAGAAAATGGTATTGTTCTAGATCCTTTGAAAGCCACACATGCAGTCAAAGGGGTTACAGGGCATGAAGTCTGCCACTATTTCTGGAATGTTGAATTTCGTAATGACTGGGAAAGTAAGTGGCTATTGGCCTGGCTGTTATATCTAAAGTTAATTGTTTATGAATAATAATTACATGAAAACATTCATTACATTATTTGCTTTGTCCCCTGCCCCCAGCAACTGTTGAAAACTTCCATGTTGTGGAAACTTTAGCTGATAATGCAATCATAGTCTACCAGACACATAAGGTAATTCTTTATATTTTTATATGGTACATTTTTGTTCAAATGTGTTCAAATTCTTGTGTATATAAAAGAAGAAGTGCCCTATTAAAAATGCTAATGGCATCTGAAAAACTGTCCTGTTTGCTCAGTTCTACACAGGAGGGCAGATTGGGTAGAATTCTTCATGAACAGCACTCTTTAGCAGACCTATTCTGTCTGTTTTTGTAATATTTATTGAGTAAAACTTAACAGTAGGTCTTTATCTAGACTAACATGTCTGCCATGAAGGAGCTAGAAAAGATCCATAATGGGGAAGGATGTATAGCTGGCAACCAAGGTTAAGATAATTCATACTATAGCATTACCCATTACTATGTATGGATGCAAAAGTTGGACAATGAAGAAAGCTGGCGTGAAGAAAGTTGATTCATTTGAAATGTGTTGTTGGAGGAGACTTTGACAGGTACTATGGACCACACACACACAAAAAGGAAAATAAGTGGATTCCAGATCAAATCAAGCTAATATGGCTAAATTGAGGCTACTGTACTTCAGTCACATTATGAGAAGACAGTACTCACTGGAAAAGGCAATAATGCTAGGAAAAGTTGAAGACAGCTGGAAAAGAGGAAGACTCAACATAAATTGGATTAGCGTAATAACGGAAGCCAGCGCCCTTCAGTTTGCAAGACCTGAGCAAGGTTGTTAATGATAGGACATTTTGGAGGCCGTTAATTCATAGGGTCACCATGGCAAGGTGATGGCATATAACACCAGGCAAGGTGATGGCATATAACATACACAAAGTTTCTGCAGGCTCAAGGATTTCTACCAACAGAACACAAGTCTCACTCCACCCACCAGGAGCAGCTTGAAATGCTCCTGAAATACTGTCCCTGAGGAAGAATGGACTCCCAGGAATGGAATGGGGGGCATTTCTGACTGCTGCAGGAGTGGAGAGGAAGGAAAATGATGCTGTGTGGGCAAAAATCCATGTATTTGCAGAAGCATCTAATCTGAATAAGTGGCTCCAACTTGATACTCCTTTGGGGTATATTTTGCTCTTGAGAATATTATGTGCACTTTCAACAAGCCGATATCCAGCATTTTCTTAAGGATGTGACCAGGGTGTCCATTTTTTTCCTGGGGTCCTTTTTTGGAATCTCATCACTTGAGCTCTCATAGTCTACTCTTCAGTGTCTTCCAGATGGCTGTTACCTTGCAGCAAATATCATCAATTACTGCTGATGTCCTTTTTGTCCCAATCTGTTATTCTCCCAGAGCAAAACATAATCTTATCCTTTTTTTTTAACGTTTTATTTATTGGTTTTTTTGTACATCATAAGTTCTCAAATATACATACACCTTCGAGTCATTTATACATTTTCTAACCATGTATACATTCCCACCCATCTCTTTTCAAAAAGTTCTTCATATTTCCCTTGTAAAATTAGATTCAACTTGTCTACTTCTGCTACTTCCAACATAACCTTATCCTTGACTGGCTCAAAGAGTACATTCAATTCTACTATTAAGTTCTGTCTAAGGGTTCCTTGGGGCCATGGTGGGTTAGAGGTTAAGACGCTGAAGCTACAGACCAGAAGGTCTGTAGCTCGGCAGTTCAAAACCTAGTGCTGCATGATGGAGTAAGCTCCCATCTCTGGCCCTAGCTCCTGCCAACCTAGAAGTTCGAAAGCAAGAAATTTCAAGTAGATAAATAGGTACCGCTTTGGTGGGAAGGTAGCAGCATTCCATGCACCTCGGCGTTTAGTCATGCCGGCCACATGACCACGGAAACATCTTCGGACAGCGCTGGCTCTTTGGCTTGGAAATGGAGATGAGCACCACCCCCTAGAGTCGGATTCGACTAGCTTTCAAGCAAGGGAAACCTTTACCTTTAAGGGTTCCTTGGGAGAATCTTTCTAAAGCAATGATATCTAGATTCTTTTTATTTTTCATTTATATTCTCCTTTTCTCCTGAATCGGGACTCAAAGTAGCTTGTCCCATTATGACTGAACCAAGCCATAGGGGCACATGTCCATTAATGTAATTAGCTATGATGACCCTGTTTTTGAAGCTGATGCTGACTTCATTCTGGGTTTTAGAAACAGTTAAGAACAGCCAGGCATCTTGCTGCTCTTTAGTCCTTTATATATGAGGACAAAAAACCTTGGAATTATCACAAATGGTGGCTGCCTACCGAGGACAACCAAAGTTTTGAATTGCTACATGGAAACACAACCCCAAACCTGATGTCATAGGAGGTATATAGGCACATTCTATTGGAGGCACAGTCTAATCAGAGAAGTGTCAGGTAGCCCTGTCATAGTTCTGGAATGTGGAGGGGTACCCTCCATCTCGTTCTCAGCTCTATCCTGCTCAGCTACTGTGTGCTATCTTATGCTTGACCTTGTAGATGTTCTAGCTGCAGTTTACACGGCTGAGAAAGTTAATGGCTTTTCTGCTATGCCCGCTTGCTTTGCCGCACGCGTGAGACATATCCATTGGCTTATGCTTACAGGGGGAATTTTGATTTCACTATAAGTCAGAGGCCCTAGTACGGACGGCCATTCCTGACACAAGCTGTACACGTGTTCTTTAGTGCTGGATCCACTAATAAACAGTTATCTTCTTATGAAGCCCTGTGTGGTGTGACCTGTCTAAGGGTCAAGAATCCTTCATCTCTCGACCCGAATCTCTCACGCTGAGATGAGCGACAATGAGGAGACCACTCTCCCGGCTTCGACCAAGGAGGAGACCCAGCTCTCGCTTAGGGAGCCAGACGCTGAGACTGAGGTCACGGAGTCTGCCCTGCGGAATGCAGGGACAAACAGGGCAGACCTTCTGCTGGAACCCTTCGGAGGGGCAACAGCCAGAGTGACTACAAGGTTGCGGGGCCCGTGCTGGGGACAATTCAGTGCGGACCCACATGAAACCTGGACTCTTCCTTCCCCTTCGGGGCCCCGATGTGAAAGTCGTTATGATTGGCCTCCACGAGACGTGGACTATGAGCCGGAGAGTGGAGGGGCCACCAGGGGGGCCGAAGGACCTGAGGAGTCCGTAGGTCCCCGCCTGGACTTACTTGAGCGGGGCTACGATAAAATGCTGCAACTGATCGAGGATTCTTTCTGGAAGCTGCCGGGGATGGCAGCGGAGGCAGTACAGAGAGAAGTACAACACCGGATGCCAGCGCAACTGGTGCGCCTGGCTCAGGTGCCACCACGCATCCTGCCTGCTGCACCTAGGAATCCTCCCCCAGGACCTCCAGGGAACATGGTACCAGCACAACCAGGCCAAGAAGTGCATCGCCATATGGAGCCTCTGGATGCTACGTTCGATGGGACCCCCGAGAAACTGGCGTTCTTTGTGGTTCGCACCCAGAAGTTTGTCATGAACTGGGGCCACCTGTTTCCTGATGAAGAATGCCGGGTGAACTATATTGCATCCAGGCTGAGGGCTGAGGCAGCTGACTGGTACGTGAGTCTGCACAATACTGATGGATCAGAGCTCTGGTCAGTGGACGCTTTTACGTGGGCCCTCAGGGCTCAGTATGAAGATCCGAATGCTGGTGAGCATGCTCGCACTTTCTTACGCACTTTCAAGCAGGGAAAGCAGTCGGTACGAGCGTATACGGAGGAGTTCAAGTGCCAGGTGGTGAAGATCCAGGGGTGGCCCGATGGAGTGATGGCCGAGCAATACCTCCTGGGTCTACATCCTGAGATCAGGGAAACGGTCCTTCGCAGTGTCCACCCAGTGTCTCTGAATGCCTGGATGGGTGAAGCGGCAGATGCTGAGAGCCGCTTGCGAACCATCAAGATAGACAATGTGGCCACTGCGAGTAAGACACTTCTGACGTCTCCAAAACCCAAGATCCCTCAACCAAAGAAGGAGGGGGTGTGAGACCAGCGAATGAAATAAGAGCTGTGCCTGAAATGTGGTGAAGCCGCCCACTTCAGAGCATCCTGTCCGGGATCGGGAACCCAGGAAGTCACGCGAAAGGTACCAGAGAAGAGACGGGCGGACATCCCAACGAAGAAACCAGCACCCCGACCCAAGACCCAATGAGCACTACAAGCAAGTGTTCCAAAGGAGGCGCCAAACTCATCAAGCGAAGAAGAGGATCACCCGGCGGGAAAAGGACAGGACCTGCAGTGAGCGGCACTGAACAGCAGGTTCCGAACACCAAGGCGCCTAAACCGGTGAGCGGATACCCCTCCCTCTTTTTTGTGACTCTGACTGTTCTGAATCCGGAGTTGGGTGCCCATGTACGGGTACGGGCACTGATAGACTCGGGGTGTGGCCAAGACTTAATCAACCCCTCACTAGTGACGGGGTTGGGGGTCAAAGTTGTCCAGCTCCAGGACCCCATTGTGTTTACCCAAATGGATGTGTCAGCTATGGAGGACCCTTGTAACTACGAGACTGTGCCTTTACGGATGGGAACGGGAGCACAGATCCTTTGTAATCACATCCGCAGCCCGTTTCCATATGGTGCTGGGCAGCCCGTGGCTTCACGACCATGATCCCTATATTCTGTGGGACGAGGGAGTGATTAAATTCATTTCCCCTAAATGCCAGACGCATATATGGGAGGAACAGTGGAGGGGGGGGAGCCTCCTGACGAACCAGTAAGTGCTTGTGTGGCCGAGGAAGAGCTGAACTCCATCCCTCCCGAATACCGGGATCTGGCACGGGTGTTTGAAAAAGAGGAGGCAGACGAATTGCCCCCTCACTGACACTCAGATTGTGCTATCGAATTAATTCCAGGCAAGAAATTGCCAAAGGGGAAGCTATACACGATGAGTCCATGGGAAAAGGAGGAACTGCGCAAATTTATTGACAAAAACTTGGCACGAGGGTTCATTCGCCCTGCATCCTCCCGTTTTGCAGCACCTGTATTGTTCCGGAAGAAAAAAGATGGTGGGTTGAGGTTATGCATGGACTACAGGGGTTTGAATGCTGTATCCACCACGAATGCCTACCCCCTCCCCTGCCTCTTATGAAGGATCTCTTGGCCGAGGTGGCTAAGGGGAAAATCTTCTCAAAGCTCGACCTGTGGTGTGACCTGACTAAGGAGCCTGACAAGAAGCTGCAGTTGAGGACATACACAGATCAGTCACCTGCGTAGGTTTTCTGAGTACACCTAATACCAGACATTAAATCTTGGACAAGATGGCCTTCAACAAGGGGGTGTTTAAAGGGACTTCCATAGTGAAATCCTTTCCTTGAGTGTAACACAACTTAAAAACATACCAGAGAACTTGGCATCTAAGAAATTATTTTTTAAAAAACTGGGAATTCGTGTACCAGTTTGACCAGAAATGATTCCAAGCCTCCCTTATAGTTTGACAGATGATCCACATATGTGGGTGGGAATTTGTGAAGATTTGCTTTTTGCTGTTGCTGGGAGAGTTTATACTGTGTGAGGCTCAGGAAGTGCTGCTTCCTGGGAGGGTAAACTTCCTGGTTTGTTTGAATTGGAGGAGCACAGAAAACATTTGAATGCTCCTGAAATAATCTACTGGATTAAGTAATAAAATCCCTTTAAACAAAAATTATTTCATAAGTAATTGCAATTGTATCCTGCCCTTTTTTTGGCAAGCTCCAATTGCAGCCTCACAGCAATCCCGCGAGGTAAACTAGGTTGAGAGATTATGACTTGCCCAAGGCCAGCCCATGCATCATTAACTCCAAGGCTCCAAGAAGCCACAAAGTACCAGATGCAGCACTAGTGATTAATAAGTACCAGTTCTTACAGTATTCTTCTGTAACTAACTTTGCCCCAGATTTGGGGTTCCAGTATTAGTGGAGATATTTACTGGAGCAAAACTCTGAATATCAAAATCTAGAGTTTTTTAGAGTTGCATTACAGAACATAACAGCAGGAAATAAACCTATTCAAAACTTACCTTTTTTGTGTGCTGGAGAACATTTTCCCCGAACAATTTTTATTCTTTTTCAAAAGGAATACAGAATTCAACATTATAATACACAAATATAGGTTGCTTCACTTAGAGAAGAAGAAAAAAAGAATACTATAAGATTTCTATCTCATAACAACTTACATTATTTCGGAATACAGAATACAGAGTGATAAACTTATAACTTGTCAACTGTAAATCATTATTTTATATCTAGCTTTATTGATGCTTTCCCAATTAAAGTTATCAAAGGTTCTTTTTTCTATCATGGGGAACCATTTTCCTAAGGGATTATATATTTCGCATTCTGTGTGCTGGAGAACATCCTTCATCTTTTTTCTTTGTATTTTTTATGTTGTATATGATTCTTGTCATCTTCTGCTACAAAAGAACAAGAAATGTTACTTCTTGTGTGCCCCCAAAATACTTAAAAAATATATATTTGGAGAGCACAGAGGGTTTGTTTTGAAGGCTGTTTCTGATCCTGTTACACAGGAACAGTATTGTATTTCTTATTACCACTGCACAAAATTATAAAGAGTTTACTTTTAGAAAACAGATTTTAAAATAAATAAATTGTGCGTGAGTGTAGATTTCTAAGAAACCAACTTTTTTTCTGAGCCCTCCTATGACGGCCCCATCCACTTCTCTCCAGTTTGGTGTAGTGGTTAAGTGTGCAGACTCTAATCTGGGGAAACCGGGTTTGATTCCCCACTCCTCCACTTGCAGCTGCTGGATGACCTTGGGCAAGCCATAGTTCTGACAAGAGCTGTCCTTGAAAGAGCAGTTCTTGAAAGAGCTCTCTCAGCCCCACCTACCTCACAGGGTGTCTTGTGGGGAGGGGGAAAGGCGTTTGTAAGCCGCTCTGAGACTCCGACTGAAGGGTGGGGTATAAATCCAATCTCTTCTCTTCTTCTTCTTCCCTCAGAGGCAAGATTTTCCCTCTTTTTTTCTTTTACTGACTGAGACACCCTAGTACTGTGTTTTCTTCTTTGTTGAAGAACTCTGACTATCCCACCAGTGTTTTCCCAAACACACCAGAACACTTTGAGTATTCTCTAACTCTTTTGGTTTCCAGAAGGCTGATACAATCTTTCCAGTACCCAAACCCCATCACTTGAAACACCAATACTCGTCTTGATTTTCTAACTGACTCCTAAGGTTTCTGAGGCAGTTTGTAACCACACCAGATCAGAGATCTCTACTCTTCAGACCTGATTCTCTGTTTGACTGGGTAGGGAAATTTTTCTCTAGAAAATATATCCCCTTTCATTGGTCCGAATGGGAATCTTCGCCTACTTCCCAAACTTCCTTGCCAACTTTCCCCCAGTTCTTCGCCTGTGTTAAATTGCACTCAGCTAAGGCTGAAATCCGAAACTGTCAATACTTGACTCTCTTCAGCCAGGGCTGAAATCAGACTGAATTCTCCTCAGCATCCAGAACTCTTTCTTTGTTCAGCTGATGCTAACCAATCAGACCTCTTGAAACAGCTCAAGGCTCTCTGGCTCTGTGAAGAATTAACCCTTCACAGTCCTTTAGCTGCTTATATAGCACTTCTAAGCCTTTAAAAAGTACAGTCCGTCACACCTCCTTTCTTGCCCAAAGGCAGCCAGATGTAAAACCCGTTTCAAATGAACCATGGAAGAAGAATAGAACTAAACTGAGGAATCTTCCCTACTAATCACCAGAGGATAATATAACACACCAGTGCAGTCCACATTAAAATCTTGTTTACCATACTTAGTGAGTTTGTATTCTACCATTTTGTTTGTGGAACCATCTCTAGAGTTAATGCAGAAGAAAGTATCACTGAGAGCAGAGCACTATGATGTGACCTATTTTTTTAATAGTAAATCTTTATTGTTTGATTACTAGGGCTGTTGCCAAATTAATGAAATTTTAATCAATTAATCACATTTATGAATAAAGCAGTAGTTCTGAAGAACCATATCCATTCAGTTTTACACTATACACATGGAAGAAGGCACCATCTTAGATGTTGTGAATTCATTTACGTGTGAGAGGAGGGAAGTTTGTTTTATAAAATGGTGCCTATTGCCACAATCTGATTTTAACATTGCTCCAGCAGTTGCTACACTTCTGTGGTGAGAGCTCATGCATTTGATGAATCTAGAAGCCTGCAGTTCAAAACTGACCTCTGTTGTGAATTCACCAGGCAAGCTTAGAAAAACTGATTTCCCTTGACCTCAGTGCCTCCTGTACAATATAGAGATAATATGAACTGGTTTTACAAGATTATGAAAATTTCTGTTTGCTCATGATGAGAACAAAAATGACTTGTTTGCTGTGTTTGCACACTCATTTCCTCCTCTTCTGCATGGCACATGACTGAAAGCTTCTAGGTTTGGGAAGCCTTCAGCCAAAGTTGCATTTGGTAAGACAGCTGCATGTAAGTATCTGGAATAAATTGGACTTTGTACCTTTGCCACAGGATTCCAAGGTGGAAAGGCTGAGAATCCCAGTTTGTGAGGAAGAATCAAACCCCAGTTTTCCCAGGCGCCTGTATTCAGACATCATGGCGAACTGGAGAGCTTAATCTTAGAATTCCCAAATCAGGAAGCTTTCAGTTGCAGTCAGCACTTGGGGCGGAGGAGGCAGCTTGCCAGCAATGCAAACAAGCCATTTTGGTGTGGTTTTATATGTGACACCTGAATGAGCATTATATGCAAAGCATTTAGAGTACATTAAAGTGGTATATAAATGCTGATTATTGAAGAATACTAACAATAACAATCCCTTTTCTTTTAGAGAGTATGGCCTGCTTCTCAACGTGATGTATTATATTTGTCTGCTATTAGAAAAATACCAGCTTTCAATGAAAATGACACTGAAACATGGCTTGTCTGCAACTTCTCTGTGGATCATGACAGCGCTCCTGTAAGTACCATCTGTCACTTCTCTAGATGTGTTCACATCTTTGCTGAAGCCACAGCTCTCCAGCCTGCCAGAGAAAAAAATAACCTTTTTTGTATCTGCTGTTTCAGAACAGGGAAAGGGATTATTAAAAGTACAGTCAGGATAAAAGGGAGAATTGTATGGCAGAATGTTCTTTGAGGGACAGTACATGCTGCAATAAGTTTCTTAATCAGTTTCAGTAACCTAACAGTGAAAATGTGTATTTTTGACAGTTGAACAATCGATGTGTTCGTGCCAAAATAAATGTTGCTATGATTTGTCAGACGTTGGTAAGCCCACCTGAAGGGAACAAAGAAATAAGTAGAGACAACATTCTATGCAAGATTACGTATGTAGCGAATGGTAAGGCATGAATGTTTTTACAAATGTACATTCCTGTTTTGTTGCCGATTTGAATGTTCTGCAGAAAATCTTTGTGCCATTTCTTCAGTTATACAGCCCCAAGCTGGGGCACCATGAGTTGTATCCAAAGATTCTGTTTGGTGAACGGTAAACCTTCCTCTAATAGAAGAGGCCTGCTTCACCATTAGAAGACTGGAGTTTTTATATCCATCATTATGTGTGTTACAATTTCAAAAAGCAAGAGCCTTTTTCCTTTATAAATTGCAATCTTGAAGATACCTGGTCAAAACACATTTCTAAAAGGTTTCAGTAGCCAGTTTGGTGTAGTGGTTAAGTGCGCGGACTCTAATCTGGGAGAACCGGGTTTGATTCCCCACTCCTCCACTTGCACCTGGCTGGATGACCTTGGGCAAGCCGTAGCTCTGATAAGAGCTGTTCTTGAAAAAGAGCAGTTTCTGTCAGAGCTCTCACAGTTTAAAGTTCAGTTTAATAAAGGTAGCTAGCAAGAACGCTTATCTTAAATGCATTATGGAGGAAACACTAAAAGCATTAACTTTTTTGACCACACTGTGTCACTGTACACAAAGGCTTCTTTCTACATAGATTACACTTCGTATAGAATAGAGAATATAAGCTTTGTATACTTAATCACCTGTGAGAACAGCCATGCATTTTATTTTGTAATGTGTACATAGTACAGGAGCCTGCTGGGAACATCGTTCCCTTGCACACAACACTATAAGGACCACGTTTGGTTCTTCCAGGTATCTACACATGTCTGTCCTGGTGTGTAGATAACAGCACTTAAGGGATAGTAATCACTCTGGATACACAAAACTTCCCAGAGTGGTGGAGTGGTTAGAGTATCAGACCAGTACCAGTGAGACCAGTACCAGACCAGTAGAGTACCAATGAGATTTGGATTCAAATATCCACTGAGCTAGGAAGTTCACTGCATGACCTTGGACCAGTGTCTCTCTCAGTTTAACCTATCTCATAGGGTTGTTAAAATACAGAAAGGAGATTTATAGCCCCCTGAGATCCTTGGATGAAGATCAGGATAAAAATCAAATGAATTTATAGAATGAAATTTACACTGAAAATATGTCTTTACAAGGAGGGACCCGCGATACTCGCGGGGAGGGGGGAGGCAGAGGAGGAAGCAGCAGGAGGAGGGAAGTGCACCCCCCAGCCTGGTTCCCCCCTGTCCTCCACCCCCCTCCATCTCCCCCCCAGCTCCTCTTCCCCCCCCCACCCGGTACTGAAGCCAGGGGCGAGCGGAGAGCCGCTCGCCCCTCGCTGTTTCCCTCCCCCCTCCCAACCCCGCAGTGAAGCCAGGGGCGAGCGGGAAAAGTAATTTAGGGTTAACATGGATTAATTCAGTTGAAAAAGAGGGAAATTGCTTGTGCTTTCCTGTATCTTGGGGTGCCTGTGTGAAAAA
>NW_015160847.1:781633-802407 GCF_001447785.1 Gekko japonicus | reverse complement strand
CGCCGCCTGCCAGCCCGCCGGCTGGCTCCGAGGCGGCGTCGGCGTTGCAGAGCGTCTCCTGCGCATGCGCAGGAGACGCTCTTGCACTTTCGGGGGGATTTAAACATCCCCCCGAAATTTTTTTTAACTTTTTGCATTTTTGTGCACACGTGGGGACTGGCCCACGTGTGCACAAACCTCCCCCTCCCCCCCACCTGCCCCCTCCGTGCTGATTTAGCGATCCGCACGGAGGGGGCAAGTTGGCTATTAGATATATAGATGAGCCAGGCTATATTGCGTAGAACAAAATTTCTTAAGAAATAATATTTTATATCAAAGGTAAAACAAAAAAGAGTAAACTTATAAATTACAGCTTACTAAAAGATGTAATGCTTGATGGCATGAATACCTAATAGTCTCTGCTTGGCCTTATCCATCTCACAGATTTGTTGAACTATTACTCCCATTTTGCAGGTGGGGTGAAAGTGAATATGTTTTGCCTAAGGTTGTACAGCGAGTCTTATGAAAGAAGCAACATTTGAGTCTACAGTATCATTAAACTGTTAGTGTTTCGTGTCTCGAGTAAAACAAAGGTTTCCATTCCTGAAAAAAATGGCCACTTTTATTATATCCTGTTTACTGATTAATATGTGTTTTTGTGGATAGGTCTTCCTTGCTAAAATATTTGGAATTAAGGTAGACTATTATGCTGCTGTTTTCAACCTTGCTATAGGAATCTGGGGCTAAAAAGTTAAAATCTAATTATCCTGAAGACCAAGGCAAACTGACAGGTGATTTTCTTCTGGGAAGGTGTGAAGGAACCAGTCTTAACAGCATCATTTGGCTTAACTGAAGAAACTGTGTTCTGTTCTAGCCATGCTTTTAAATATAAGAATTTCCCTCCTTAAAACTACTATTTTGACTCTGATCTTTATTTTAGTGAATCCTGGGGGTTGGGCACCAGCTTCTGTACTACGGGCAGTAGCAAAACGAGAGTACCCCAAATTCTTGAAGCGTTTCACATCATATGTGCAAGAGAAAACAGCTGGGAAGCCTATATTGTTTTAGTGTTAGCAGGTAGGTATGTAATCCTTCATGCACAAATCTTATCACATACAATTTTGAGTCCAGTGGAGACAGACATAGTGTAATGAAAGTGTGCTGGGTTTGGAAATAAAGTGCTACTTAAATCTTGTGTAATAAACTACGTTCTCGGGTATGACTGGATGGAAGGAGGGGGAATTGCTTGGAGGACGGAGGATAAAGAAAGGGGGAGTCTACTGGGGGGTGAAATGTTGGCAAGGCAATGGGAGTAGGCATTTGAAAGAAGAGTTGAGGCGGGGGGAATAAAGATGGAGGATGGATGCAGTATTTAGAGTAGGAATAGGTCTGGTGTTAAGATTCTTTTTCTTGTGAATAAAATCTATGAAACTCTTAACCAGTAGAAACATAGAGCTGGAAAGGACCCCCAAGGGCCATCTAGTCCAATCCCTTGCCACCCCCACTCCCCCTATGACCCTTGTTCTATGCCCAGAGGAAGGCCAAAAAAACCCTCCAGCATCCCTGAGTCAGTCTGACCTGGATGAAGATTCCTTCCTGACCCTAAAATGGTGATCATCTTTATCCTGGGCATATAAGAATTGAGCATTGGCTCATCCCTTCCTGCCCTCCCTCTCACAATCTACCTAAATTCATAGTGAGTCATAGCATCAGCATTGCTGTCAGATGGCCATCTAGTCTCTGCTTTAAAAACCTCTGAAGGAGAGCCCATCACCTCCTGAGGAAGCCTGCTCCACTGAGGAACCACTCTGTCAGGAAGTTCCTGATGTTTAGCTGAAAACTCTTTGATTTAATTTCAACCGGTTGGTTTTGGTCTAACCTTCAGGAGCAACAGAAAACAACTCTACTCGGTTCTCTAGATGACAGCCCTTCAAATACTTGAAGATGGCTATCATATTGCTTCTCAGTCATCTCCTCTCCTGGCTAAACAAACCCAGCTCCTTCAGTCTTTCCTCATAGGACGGACTCCAGATCCCTCACCATCTTTGTTGCCCTCTTCTGGGCATGTTCCAGTTTATCAACATCTTTCTTAAACTGTGGTGCCCAAAACTGAACACAGTACTGCAAATGAGGCCCAGCCAGAGCAAAATAATACCATCAGTTTGCATGATCTGGATAGTATGCCTCTGTTGATGGAGCCCAAAATCTCATTTGACCAGTAATCTGGTCTTCACTGGGTTTATGTGGTAAGGGTTTGACTATCCCCCCTGAGGTAAAAGTTTTTACAGCAGGGCCACTATACTTGACTTTAAAAAGCTAGAATAGGCTGTTTGTGGGCTTTCTATAGTTGGATATAAGGAGGCTTTTAAGGGAAGGGTGGGGTTTGGGAAATGGTATTGTGGCTTTCTTGATAGGCCATTGAAATGCTGTAAAATGTTATTGAAGGGCTAATTCTGAAATGATCTGCTTTGGAATATATTTGGTATACTTTGATCTTTGGCAGGTTTTCTTAATGCAAGTTTAAAGGTCTGGCCTGTAGGGTATTCTAGTGGCTTGGTCCTGTAACTAGGGCATTAGTAGCATAAGGTTAGGGAGAAAAACATGTTTTTGTAGATCTTTCTGCAAACCAACACAGTCTATTGGTGAAGATTTGCTGGCCAGCAGAGCCTCATAATTTGGCACTTGCTAGAGAGCCTCATAACTTCGTGCAGTGCCCTAGTTTATGGTCAGGCCTGAAGCTTTCCCTCCACAATTTTTCCTAGTGATTGGAAGAAGGCTGTGTGAACATTCCACGTTGGAGAAATGAACCAAAATGAATGCTCCAAGCTGGAACGTAGGATCTACAGTCTTATGGCCCAAACCCTCGATTCTGTACTCAACGGAAGAAATACTGCAACGCCATGAAGCTGAACTTTCTCTTTCTTCTGCTAGCTCACCTTGCTGAATCAGTGTGCAGTTATAAATACCTGTGTTGATACATGTATATGGCTCTACTTTTTTTTTTTTTGCTTGCTTTAGAGGAGAAAAATACAACTTTGGGTCACCAACTTGGTTTATTGCTTTAACTTTTGAATAATTTGAAAGCTTTTGTTTACTGTGGAACTTTATAAGATACTTGCACAGCTCTTGTTTTTGTGTATGTCTAAAAAGCACAAAGGACAATGCACATATAGCATACTGTATGTGCTTTATATGCACAAAAACCTGTGTGTTGTAACTTTTTTCAGGTTAACAGTAAACTCAGTGTCCTTCCAGAAGGGTTTTGTGTTTTTGCTTTGTATAATCATAGTTCATTGCTGCTGATTTCTGTGATAAAAATCATCTTATTATGTAAAGCATCTCTTAATAATGTGAGGGCTGTCAAGATCCTTTTGACTTTGCCTTTTCTATAGTCTTGCTCCTATGAAGACCTCTGGTTCTGATGGAGAAAGTGTGAAAAGCTTTATTTTTTTTCCAGATACCTTTATATTTCTATTGTATTTTTTAGTTGTGTAATATGTGCTGAAGAAATTTGGTTGTTGATCATGATCCAGAAATTTCTAAATAAATGCTGCATAAGAGGGCATGACTGCCAGAAAAATCTACCGCAATGACTTGCCCATCTTCATGCAGCATGGGCTGCTTTCAGGTGTTCCTGAAGCTGCAAGGAGTTGCAATGTAATATTTATTTGAAGCAAATTGGACTCCGCAAGATAACATTCCCAGCCTTAGAGAGTAAATATGGTTTTTTCTTACCCTGCATGTTTTTTTCTCTGTTGAATAAAGCTGTGCGATGAAGCTCACATATGAAACCATTCACACATGTAATATTTGCCCCAACAATCTGAACTATAAGAGTTGTGAATATAAAACCATACATCTTAAATGCAAAGTTCCCCTTAGTTGCTGTGAAAGAACTTAATTTTCAAATATCCACCTGTCTCTAATACCAGGAAATAACATGAGGGGTGAACTGTGAGAATAAAAGTGGTAATTTGTTGAGGAAAACTCCTCATTTGGCTGTTATACTTTTAAATGGAGATTATTGACAATTTTTTTAGCTATTTCATCAGCTTGTGTATATATATTATAAGAGGGACAAGATTTGATATATTTTTGAAAAGAAAGCTTAAAGTCTTATTTCATATAGAGCAGCTGATGCCTGAAAACAAAGATAGTACTTTTATTGAAGATGCAGCAGATTACAATCTTTGAGATCAGGCAAACTGCAGAATCAAATTTCTTGGGAATGGTTGGGGTGTCTCTAGTACACCACGGTATGCACAACACTTGACTTTTACATACATGCACACAGATGTCATGCTTTTAAATCTCCTTTATTTGCCTTTCTCTAAATGATGTGCATGGAATATGCCTTATTACAGAATAACTGTTTATGATTTGAAAATGTAGAGAAGTGCCTATGGGATAATGCTGGTAAGGCAAATGAGATGAAAAATTAGAACTCTTTACTATCTCACCAGTAAGCATTTTATATAAAGTTTGTTATACCTCAGATGTGTTTTTCTTTTACAATCAACTGGTTTAGAAACAAAAACCTTGTTCATTCACCATAGCCACTGATGGGAACTTCAACAACAAAAAATGTTTAGACCCTAAATGCAGACTGAACAATTTAATATTTCTGGTAACTATCATGAACACACACAAGAAATTTTAATTTAATTGGATAGCTTTATTTTACAAAGATATGGAAAGTTTACAAAGTGGTGTGTGTGTGTGTATATATATGTATGTATGTATATATATATACACACATATACATAAATCTTAATATCATTAGTTGCATTTGCACTAAATGTGATGTATTTTGCAATTCTGTAAATAAAAGTTACACTAAAGAGACTATTTGTAAAGAATACATTTTACTTTAGACAAGTGGTGTCACTTTCCTTGAACTACTCCTGCCCAATCAATCTTCAAAAGCTTCAGTATATGACAAGAGCTAGAACCTAGCATAAAGACCACCACCACCCCAAGCTGACAGCTTGGTTCAATATGCGCCAGGTAATGTTGTGCCCTTTTTTCTAGAACAGAACTCTTCTTCCCCACCTTTTCATTGGCTTTCTTAACTTGGTCATTCCCTGTCTAGCAGAATAAGAATTTGAGTTACTAATGTCCTCTCTTTTTTTGCCTTTGGAAATGACTGAGGTTCTAGTGCTGTGTTTGCAATTATGTTCTGTGAACTAAATCAGTGGATGCACAGCAGTGGCAACTTGAAAGTCTTTCACTGCCTGAGGCAGCCATGACAGTAGCTCCCCCCTCTCTGCCACTACCTGCCTGCCTCACTGTTGCCACCCCAGAAAATAAATCATATTTACCTCTTCATTGCCCTAACCCTCTCTAAAAATTGTAGCAAAGTGCCTGTTTTTATATCTCTTTAAAAATAGCTCCACATGCCCTGAACTCTTGTAAGATTACTCCCCTTCGCTGGCAACAGACAACTAGAAATAATGGCCACATTCTCTCAGAAGGAAGATTATTGTGAGTGTTCTGGAACTAGTGTGCACTGCTTGCCACACTATTTTTACAGAGGTCTGGGGAAGCAAGTAATCTCTTTCAGGTCAGGGTGGCAGATGTGCGGCTGGTTGAAAGTGCAATGGCAGATGGCTGATCCCCAAAATTTTCCACCTGAGACAACCACCTCAGATCACCTCATTACAAAAGCCTTCTCCAAAGGTGACTGTCTTCTCAGCATCTGTTGCCTTGAAAACCTAAACCTGTTACCACCTCAAATGACTTCCATCAAGTGCTGGACTTTATTCCTGTTGTTCAGTTGTGGGAAGGAGAAGTTTAGGAAACAAGGGCTGTTCAATTCTACCTGATTTTTTAAGAAATTATTTTAATGATGTGGAGATTTTCAGTCTAAATTATATGTTTCTTTGAATAAGGATGCTCTTTCAGCTTTGAAAGAAGTTACCTGTTATTTTACTGAGCTGAGCTGGTCATCAGAAGTTGTACTGGTTCTCCTTAATCAAATGTCAAGTCAAACTTCCACAGATCTTTTTGTCAACTGTTGTATAGATGAAGTTGTATTTGAGTTGCCACTGTTCATCTACATACTCAAAATATGAATCATATTAGAGTACATTGAGTGTGTAGAGTGTGACTGTTCTATGATAGCTTTATGATCCTGTTAACTTTTAAAGACTAAATGAAGTTGGCTCTTCCATGGTACAATCACAAATTTAAAAACCAGTATTTAAAAGTGAAAAGTATTAAAAGATATTACAAACAAATAAATGTGTTTGTAGTTACTTATAATGCTCAGATGTTTTCCTGAAGGAGGAACTGTGGCTCAGTTGTAGAGCACTTGCTTGGCATACAGAAGGTCCAGGGTTCAATCCTTTCAGTCTAATAGTAGGTGATGTGAAAGACCTCTACTTGAGATCCTGGAGAGCCACCTCCAGTCTCAGCAGTACTAACCCTTAATGGACCAGTGGTCTGATTCCATATAAGGCAGTTTAATGTGTTTTTTGTATGTGTGTTCTTTATAAAGGTACTACTTTTAGATATTTAAACAAGCTTTATATAAATTAGTAGCAGTTGTCAGGTTATATGATGAAATCTCAAAGGCATTTTAGCATTTGGATTAATAGAGCTAACAACTGTTTTTGGGTTCATAAACCGCCATGGCATGTTACCTCTGTGTGTGGTTGATTATGAGGATGTTCTTGTGATCCATTCATCACAAGAAAGGTTTATGCAGGGACTGTATGCATAGATAGGTGTGGATACCTGTGAGATTCCATGCGTAGTAGAATAGGGCACCTGAGAGCATGAACTTAATGTTCACTCCTGAACTTAATGTTCACTAGTTGTTGTAGATTTTCCGGGCTGTATGGCTGTGGTTTTGGCATCTGTTTCGACCTGACATTTCAACAGCAGCTGTGACTGGCATCCTCGGAAAGATGGAGAGTACTCTCTGTGTTTCTGTGTTATACCTCTGAGGATGCCAGTCACAGCTACTTCTGAGGATGCTGCTGGCGAAACGTCAGGTCCTACAATGCCAAGACCTTGCCCATGCAGCCCGGAAGATCTACAACAACTAAGGAACTCCGGCCGTGAAAGCCTTTAACAACAAAAAGAGGGCTCCTACTTTTCCACAAGTTCCTTTGGCTGAGTTAAAAGCCAGATTATATTCTGTGGGACAGAAATTCTTTCAAAAAAACCCCTCTATTATTTACATGCTACCAATGACTGCTCAGTCACAGCAGGGAAGGGTCAGGAACCTGCTTTAACGTAAACAACTTAAATGGCATTTGAGGGGTTTTGAAATTCAAAAATAACAGATTATTTAACATAGAGGGGAAAGGTCAGGTGTTGACATTTCTGAGGTAAAACCAGTACATGCACAGACATTACGGTTCAGGCTAATGAGAGTTTCTTAAGCTTTTCACAGTGACTTAAATCTTTATGTTGAGAAGCTTTTGTTCCAGTTTTGTTCCCCAACACTTCAGTATACTTTCTTTGAGTATTCTCTCATTTTTTTGGTTTGCAGAAGACTGCTACCCTCTTTCCAGTACCCACACCCCTTCTCTTATAACACCAGTACTTGTCTTGAGTTTTTAACTGACTCTTAAGGTACAGTTTCTAACAACAACAGACCAGCGATCTCTGCACTCTTGAGCTTAACTCCCTGTTTGACTGGGTAGAGAAATTCTTCTCTTCTAGAAGATCTTTCCTTGGCCCAAATGGGAGTGTCTGTCTAATTACCAATGCTCCCTCTAAGCTGTGCAGTCTTGTGAGCAAAAATTCTACTTTGTGAGCTACTGGCATTAAAGTTGTGAGCGAGCGATTTGGCTGCTGCATAAATTAGTTTGCTCTGGAGCCATCCTTCCCGAGCTAAGACAAAAATATGTAAGCTGAAGGCTACAAAAACTGTGAGCCGGAGGCTAAAAAACTGTGAGCTAGCTCAGACTAACTCAGCTTAGAGGGAACACTGCTAACTACCCACTCGTCCTTACCAACTTTCCCCAGTTCTCCTGTCTGTGTTAAAACTGCTCTCAATCAGGGCTGAATTTTGAAACTGACAGTACTCAACTCTTCTCAGCTAGGTCTGAAATCAGACTGAATTCAGTCAAGGTAGAAATCTGACTGAATCTCTCCTCAGCATACAGCTCTCTCAAGACTTTCTCTGCTCATCTAACACTAACTAATCAGATTGCTTGGAGCAACCTGTCACTCAAGGTTCTCTGTCTTTGTGAAGAATTAACCCTTCACAGTCCTTTACCCTGTTGTGTGCAGCACTTTGAAGCCTTTAAGAAGTGCACTCCATCACACCTGCATATATTCCGCAGGTTAGGAAAGGCACAAACAGGTATAGGAAAAAGCCTGCATGGTAACCAGCCAGGGAGGCAGTGGGGCCCTTGGACGACCAAGGGGTAAAAGGAGTATTGAAGGATGATAGGGAAATGGCTGAGAAGCTAAATGCATTTTTTGCCTCCGTCTTCACTGTGGAAGATGAGAAGTGCTTGCCCACTCCAGAACCACTGATTTCAGGAGGGGTGTTGGAAGACCTGAGTCAGATTGAGGTGACGAGAGAGGAGGTCCTAAAACTGATAGACAACTTAAAAACTGATAAATCACCAGGCCCAGATGGCATACATCCGAGAGTTCTGAAAGAACTCAATTGTGAACTTGTGGATCTCCTGACAAAGATATGTAATCTTTCCTTAAAATCTGCCTCCATTCCTGAGGATTGGAAGGTAGCTAATGTCACTCCCATCTTTAAAAAGGGTTCCAGAGGAGATCCGGGAAATTACAGGCCTGTCAGTCTGACGTCGATACCGGGTAAATTGGTGGAAACCATTATTAAGGAAAGAATTAGTAGGCACATAGATGAACAAAACCTATTGAGGCAGACTCAACATGGGTTCTGTAAGGGAAGATCTTGTCTCACTAACCTGTTAATGTTCTTTGAGGGGGTGAACAAACATGTGGACAAGGGGGATCCAATAGATATTGTTTACCTTGACTTCCAGAAAGCTTTTGATAAAGTTCCAAATCAAAGGCTCCTAAGTAAGCTAAAAAATCATGGGATTTTTGACAAGTCCTTTTATGGATCAAAAACTGGCTAATTCATAGAAAACAGTGAGTATAAATGGGCAGTTTTCTCAGTGGAGGGTGGTAAGCAGTGGGGTACCGCAGGGATCAGTACTTGGTCCACTGCTTTTTAACTTGTTCATTAATGATTTGGAGTTGGGAGTAAGCAGTGAAGTGGCTATATTTGCGGATGATACGAAGTTGTTCAGGGTGGTGAAAACCAGGGAGGATTGTGAGGCACTCCAAAGGGATTTGTCAAGGATGGGCAAGTGGGTTTGAAAATCAAAATAGTAGAAAATAGATAAATATATAAGACTAACAGTTGAAGATTAAGTTACCTATGGATATGAATAAGGAGATAAGAAGGTATGAAGAAAATTTAAGAATTGAGCAGGAGGATGGAGCACTGTGGGAAGCTGAGAAGGGGGGGAGGGAAGGATATATAATTGTATAAGTTTTGATACATATGTTTGAACTTTTCTTTTTTATTATATCCTAATAAAAAAAATTTTGGGGGGAAAGGATGGGCAAGTGGGTGTCAACATGGCAAATGGGGTTCAATGTGGCCAAGTGCAAGGTGATGCACATTGGAGCCAAAAATCCTAAATATAAATACACGTTGATGGGGTCTGAACTGGCAGAGACAGATCAAGAGAGAGATCTTGGAGTTGTAGTAGATAACTCACTGAAAATGTCGAGACAGTGTGTGACTGCAATAAAGAAGGCCAATGCTATGCTGGGGATTATTAGGAAGGGTATTGAAAACAGATCAGCCAATATAATAATGCCCCTATATAAATCAATGGTGAGACCTCATTTGGAATACTGTGTGCAATTCTGGTCACCACACCTTAAAAAGGATATTATAGCTTTGGAAAAAGTGCAGAAAAGGGCAACTCAAATGATAAAAGGGTTGGAACACTTTCCCTATGAGGAAAGGTTAAAGCACTTAGGGCTCTTTAGCTTGGAGAAAAGACGACTGAGGGGTGACATGATCGAGGTTTATAAGATTATGCATGGGAAAGAGCAGGTAGAGAAAGAGGTACTTTTCTCCCTTTCTCACAATACAAGAACCCGTGGGCACTCCATGAAATTGCTGAGCGGTCGGGTTAGAACGGATAAAAGGAAGTACTTCTTACCTGCACAGGATCAGGCTCTGCTTCAGCCCAGTGATTCACCACCTGACTCACCGCCAGCTGTGACCAGGCTCCGGAGTCAACGGAGACAGGAATTGAAAGAACGACGCCGGGCTGCACGCATGTGTGCAAAACGTTCGCTTGACAGAAGTTGACCTTGCTCCCTGCCAGCTAACGAGTTAATGAGCCAGCACAGTATATCATCAAGCCTGCTGCTGGAAGGAACTTGTGCTGGCAACTTCGCTTGACAGGACCAAACTTCCGTGTATTCCTGCTCCTGACACCGTGAAACCCTTGTCGGTTTGATCCTCGGCTTTGAACCCTCGGCTCCTTGAAACTCTGCATCGTTGACCCTGCTTTCGTCTCTGCGCTTATCTGGCTTTGTTGTGATTTATGGATCTTGACTAATGGTATGTCTGACACTGCATTTGGAACTTGATTTGGACTTGTTTAAACCGTGCTGCTTGCTTTACTCGGCTTGACCTCGGACTGAACTTGGACTTTGCTTGTTTGCCGCACGCCCCCTGGACCTGCCGTGACAGGGCTCTTTAGCTTGGAGAAACGACGACTGAGGGGAGACATGATTGGGGTTTATAAGATTATGTATGGGATAGAGCAGGTAGAGAAAGAGGTACTTTTCTCCCTTTCTCACAATACAAGAACTCGTGGGCGCTCCATGAAATTGCTGAGCGGTCGGGTTAGAACGGATAAAAGGAAGTACTTCTTCACCCAAAGAGTGATTAACACATGGAAGTCACTGCCACAGGAAGTGGTGGCGGCTACAAGCATGGACGGCTTCAAAAGGGAATTAGATAAACATATGGAGAAGTGGTCCATCAGTGGCTATTAGCCACAAGGTATAGATAGGGGCTCTGGGGCAAGTGATGCTCTGTCTTCTTGGTGCTAGGGGGGGGTCAACAGTGGGAGGGCTTCTAATGTCCTGGCCCCACTGGTGGACCTCCTGAGGGCACCTGGTATTTCTGGCCATTGTGTGACACAGAGTGTTGGACTGGATGGGCTTTTGGCCTGATCCAACATTGGCGTCTCTTATGTTCTTATATCATCTCTTATATTGTTGTAGAAACTCCCGAAATGTTGTCACAGGGTGTATAGGATAGATGATAATTTGCAGGATACAGCAGATACTTCCGACCACAGTGTTGTATGCATATTGAAACTGTTTTGCGTAATGACTAATTGTTAACAACCAGTCTCAGATTACATAAGAATACTTAGTCATAGAGTCCATGTTCTTTGCTGTTACAATGGATCTCCAGGCAACCAAAATCAGTTTCCCTCGAGAAAATGGCTGCTTTAGAGAGTGGACTCCATGGTGTTATACCTGGCTGGAGCTTCTCTCCTCCCTTCCACCTGAACAGAACCTCTTTCTATGGTATTCTATTTTACAGAACAGGGCATCCATTGTGGACTAAGCAAATTAAGAGGTTAATATTAGAGCACATGGTACCTTGACGTACCATACATTATATGGATCTGTAGTATTACATATTGTATGGATCTGTAGTATTACATCAGCACCTTAAATGGTGCCCAGAGCCAATCTAGTAATTCATGCAGTTCTGCCAGTACTTGGGAAAATATCCCTGTAACCAGCACCAGGCTGTAACCTGGCCACATACTGAAATGGTCAGTTAACAAACTTAATCTATCATTGATCTGAATTTGCAGCAATTTTCATAACAAGTTTTATATTAAATTTAGCACACAGATAGCAGTAGATACTGACATTTAATTATCATCTCTGTGGGGCAAACTGGATGTGATCTGGGAGACAGAGCAAGGAGAACATGGGGAAGATCCTGCTAGCTGGCTAGTAGCAGCTGAGGAAAATCTGGTTGAGTTACTCTTCTGTGCTCACAGGTATCTAAGGCCCAGATGTGGTCAGGGGTAAGAACCAAAGGGCACCGGAGGATCATAGCCTAAAGCTGGCAGGATTATCCACAGAAAAAGAGGAAGACCTACTCTGCATCTAAAAGCTTTTGGGTCCCCCTTTTTCCTCTTTTTGTACCTTTATTGTATGGCACTTCCCCCCCCCTGTTCTCACTGGGAGAAAAAGCAGGCTACAAACATGAATTATAGTGTCTTCTGACTTTTATTCTGCCACAGGTTCAGGGAGCAGTGTTGCATGTGACCACGTACTTAGTACATATCATAAGGTGGTCCTAGGCATGGTGTCAGTGCAACATGATTGCCGCCCCAGATGTTGGTGCAAGATTCATGTAGCCAAGTGGTTGCTGTCGCACAGAAACAGGGAATTTCATGAACAACTGAGGATGTTTAACCATCATTGTTTTATTTTTGTTGATGCTTGGGTTGGTGCCTACCATTCGGAACAGAGCAGGACAGACCTCATTCCTTGGTGCCTGTGAAACATTTTTGTCCTTGTGTTCATCAGTGCAATCCAGTGTACTCTGTTTTATCACACAGTTTTTCAATCAGGGTGTATACGTACTCTGAGTAGTATAATCCATGCATCTTATCTAGTCATTAGATGGCGAAGTCCCTGATGCGATGTAAATACATAATTCACTCTCCTTAAATGGTTCCTTGCTCCTTTCCTTCCTTGGTTTTATATATATACCTATAAAATGTCCATTTTATTTGTTTACTTCACTGGCAATGTATTCTAGCCAGTTTTCTTTTGCTGCTGGTGACAAACTGGTTGGGCCTTCCTTCTTGTTGTTCAGTCGCACAGTCAAGTCCGACTCTTCGCAACCCCATGGACCAGATCACGCCAGGCCTTCCGGTCTTGCTCAATTTCATGTCCATTGCATCTATGACACTGTCTAACCATCTCATCCTTTGCCGTCCCCGTCTTCTTTGACCTTCAATCTTTCCCAGCATCAGGGTCTTCTCCAGTGAGTGCTCCCTTCTCATTTGGTGGCCAAAGTATTTGCGCTCCAGTTTCATTATCCGGCCTTCCAGGGAACAGTCAGGGTTGATTTCTTTTAGGATTGACTGATTTGATCTTCTTGCAGTCCAAGGGACTCTCAAGAGTCTTCTCCAACACCATAGTTCAAAAGAATCTATTCTTCGGCGCTCGGCCTTCCTTATAGTCCAACTCTCGCAGCCATACATGACTACTGGGAATACCATTGCTTTGACCATGCAGACTTTTGTTGGTAGGGTGATGTCTCCTAGAGCTACAAAAATTCTTGCCATGAGTTAGGCCTGCCCGCCCTTCTTCCCCAGTATTGTGGCCCCTGCCCCCTCTCAGTGGAGCAGCTGGAGAAAAATGGGGGGAGGGAACATTATGTGACACACTGGCATCACTGAGTAGGGGGGACAGCATCACATGATATCACTTCCAAGTGACTGCACAGTGGTAATGTCACAATGTTTGGCAGTCTAGGAATCCCCCATATCTGTCTGGTTTTTACCATATTGATTTGGGGAATTCCTAGAGCAAGGTGTGATGCTGTTACCCGTTTTTCATCCCCAAAGGCTCCTGCCTCCCATACCTTCCCCACTGGCAACCCTACCATGAGGTGATTTATTTATTTTTGCCTCCCTTTACTGGATTGACCTTTCACATGTGTACATGATCTCATTGCCTTTGTACATTAGGGCTGTAACCTGTGGAATATATATAATTGCTCTCCATTGATAAATGAATATCCTGAACAGCATGATAGGTACCTCGGAATCAGGCTCTACGAGGCAGGCCCAGCAGTGAAACCACCATTGATTACTCACATCTTAAAACCTCTCAATCACATCATCAGTGGAGGGGGGAGGGGAGGCTGGTCCCTGATTACAGGCTACAGAAAGGAAAATCAGAGCCAGGGAACAGCCCCAGTGTTAACTCTGTCCCCCATATCCACTCAGTAGTGCCAGTCCTACCACTGAGGGCCCATTAACCTGCACATCCTCTAACAGGGTGGTCTTCTTCAGACTCAGGACTTGCTGAGCTGCAAGCACATGAAGTCAAATGTTATCAGACTCATATGACAGGAAGAGGGGACAGAGAGGTCAAGACAAGTCTGTGAGCAGCAGACCAAGAGAGTTAGGCACAGGAAACACAAGCATGTATAATAAGCCAAGGGCTGGGAGCCCACCAGAGAGGATATGCCACCCATCTGCTTCTGAGCACAAGGAGGAAGAGCAAGGCTCACAGTCAGATGACAGGCTTAGCGCAGTCTGGCCGCACTCTAATTTCCACTGGGTTTTTTTTGTGTGACAAAGTTTTGGTTAGACATCCCACCCTAATCCACTTCACCATGCGTTCACCCTCTGGTTGATCAATCAGATTACTGCTGTGCAACAACCACGGACTGGGCAGTCAGGTAGCTTTTTTTTAACCTATCTTTTGCGCATGCACATAACCGCATATTTGAGGCACTGCTCAGCATGGCCATCGATATGGGAGCTGGACTAGGGACTACTTTCACCCCCAAAATAGGCAGAGAGGGTTCCCCCCCCCTTGAATTCATCGCTCAAAACAAGCTCCCAGGAGCTCCCAATCCCCCAAAAAGTGTTTCAGCACGAGCAGCCATGGTGTGAATATGCAGTTATGCACATATTGCTAACCAACTCAAAAAAGGGCACAAAACTGGAACAATTAGACTTCCCAAATGGCTTGAGAGTGCAATGGATTAATCAGGCATCCAGAAGTGCGAGGTGAAACCTCTGGCATCTTTGAAGACCTGATTTTCCCCAGTATCAAATAACTCTGACTCGAAGATGGGTGAGAACGGGGTGCCAGCAACTCAGGAACAGGAGACAGATGTTGCTGTCTGAACCTGACTTTTAAATCCGCAGGGGAACAGCAATGACATCCGATCAAATAGCTCGTCTGATCGCAGCCCTGGAAGATATGCCAACCATCTGCTTCTGAGCACAAGCAGGAAGTGCAAGCAGAGGAAAAGGACCTTGGGTGCCAGTATTACTCTCTTCTATCTTATTTTTAGGCCTATCCAGAGATAGTAGTGGCACCAGGGATGGTGGGATTGGATCCACCCCTCCCCATCGCCCACCTGAGCATCCCAGACCATGGCCTAAAGACACTGCTCTAATGCGCTATATGCTATTATATGTCAAGAGAATGTCCTCCGGTCGTCTGCACCGGCCAAAGTGGACAGCTTATACAAGAAATGAAATGCACACAAATCAAACATGAACAATGGGAACAGTGCTGAACAGATGTGACAAAATCACAAATGGCCATCAGTGTGTAAGAAGGAAATTAATCATGTGTGTATGTATGTGTGGGTTCTATGGGGCTAATTCAGGAACAGAACTTGCAAAATGAATTGATTTAGAATTTTTAAAAAATTATTTGACTCAACCTTTCCACCACACAGAATAATGGAACAAAACTGATGTAACACATAAAATGAGCAGATAACAGGAAATTCGACAGATAGTCCCTCTGAGTTCTATTAAACAATTAGTTCTTGCTTGCAAGCCCCACTTCTCAGTTCAACCAATGTGCAGGATTCTTCTCATCCACTTCTCTTTTAAATTGATTCCATTCCAGCAAACTGGAGAATAAAGTAACCAGAATGCAGTCTGCAGCTTGAAAGATAGAGCCCTGCAGGAACAATATAATTACTACAATAATACCAGCTAAACTTATTTAACCCCACCCTTTACTAATTAACTTTCCCACACAAAGTTTTCCAGTTATCTTTACAAACTTCCCAGCAATCGGCCTCTTCCTCTGTGGCTAATCTCCATATGTTGATTCTGCCCCATGGGGGATATATATGCAGCTGCAATTTGGACTGGGACCAGATGGCAGAGACTGATCAAGAGAGAGATCTTGGAGTTGTAGTAGATAACTCACTGAAAATGTCGAGACAGTGTGTGACTGCAATAAAGAAGGCCAATGCTATGCTGGGATAGAGCCAAGTTGAGAAAGAAGTACTTTTCTCCCTTTCTCACAATACAAGAACTCGTGGGCACTCCATGAAATTGCTGAGCGGTCGGGTTAGAACAGATAAAAGGAAGTACTTCTTCACCCAAAGAGTGATTAACACATGGAATTCACTGCCATAGGAGGTGGTGGCGGCTACAAGCATGGACAGCTTCATAAGGGAACTGGATAAACATATGGAGCAGAGGTCCATCAGTGGCTATTAGCCACATGGTACAGATAGGAACTCACAGGCTGGGGCAGGTGATGCACTATATTCTTGGTGCTTAGGGGGGGCAACAGTGGGAAAGGTTCTAGTGTCCTGGCCCCACTGGTGGACCTCCTGATGGCACCTAGTACTTTTGGCCACTGTGTGTCAGAGTGTTGGACTAGATGGGCCATTGGCCTGATCCAACATTGGCTTATCTTATGTTCTTATGAAAGCCCCTGAGATCCAACGGAAGTATGTCTTACGTTTGTGAGCCCCTGGGATTCAATGGGTCAATTTCTCCCCACGCATTTGCAGCTACAAGAAATTTCTCCTTTGGATCTCAAGGGCTTGAAAATACAAGTGCCTGGGATCCAACAAATTTCCAGGGGAAGGACCCAAACAGATTACCAGCCTGGACCTCATTCTGATTCCCCCTCCAAACTCTTCCCAGACTTCTTGCTAGTCTGGGTTGCAGCATGGAATTCCAGGGTTCTGGGAGAAGGGAGAAGAAAGCTAACTTGCAGCTAGGAGTTGGTGTTCTGATAACTCCCCTCCTAGACTCCACACTGGCCCCCAGAAGTTGGGGGGCATCCAGCCATGGGCTGTATAGCATGGCTCTGTCTGGTTACATGTGGCCCGGAGGTCATATGTTGTGCCCTCCAGATCCAGGCAGGTTCAAGGGTTTGGGTGCCCTAGATGAACTAAGACTTTGCCCCGCCCCACCCCCACATTCAGTAAGGAGGAAGTGAAAAGTCTCAAATGAGCATTTTACTTACTGGACATTCAAAATGAGCAATGTAAAAAAATAAAAATAAATAAGCTTTTCAAAAGCCCTCCATGTTCTGTCATGGCACCTACAGAAGACCACAGTCAACAGTTATGGAGATTCTAGAAGCCAGTTAATGCCAAGATTCCCTTCAAGACAAAAGAGACTCCTCTCCCTTTATTTCCCCCCCACACAAAATCTGGCACCCCAGGAAATCATCTAGGTTTGTCTGCTGGTCAGGCTGGCCGTGTCCAGACGGAGAGGGCGCCTGATCTCGTTTCCGGTGGTAGGTCATGGCATCCAGTGCCCGCCCATGTCCCCTCGCTAAAAGTTTTTTTCCCCCAAGTCTCCACAGGATGCGCACAAGCACCCAACGGCGCATGCGCACACTTCGTTGAAAAACAGCACCGCCCCCTCCTCTTTTCCGTACCCCCCCTACTCCTGGCTCGGCCTGCTCGAGAGGAACTCTCAGCACCGGGCGGCAGAGGGGGAGGTGCAGGGGGGGCATGGCGGGAGGGCGGCCCGGCTGAAGCTCCTCCTGGAGGGGACTGGACGGAGGACACAGTTTGCAGTCCTCTGCAGCCCTGGAAGGGGTTAAACCTGCGGAGCCTTTTGCTAGAGAGGCCGCTTCTTTGCCACGCCACAGGTTGTCCTGTGATCGGCACCTCCCCCCTAACCACAGTACCTTGATGGGACCTCGACGGGACGTCTGATCGCGCAGTCGCACATTATTTTGCTCTGGGGCAAACAGCCACGCTTCCCCCCCGCATTTTCCTGCCCGTGTGACTGGGGCCTCTATTTATTATATTCCTGGATTATATTGTTTCAGAACCTCATCTCTGGATGCTCACCCATGGGAGATAAAGCAACAAAGGCCTTCCACATTCTTAAGTAGGACATCAGAGAAAAGGTTAGGACAGAACCCTTATCCCATTTAATTGTTACTATGCAGTCTGAAAAAGTACAGGACATAATTATGTTCTGCTGATTGTGTAAACAGTGCCCTATGATGTTCTGATAGTGGAGTATTTTGGTACATTTAATAATAATTTATTATGCCACAAGTATTCTTGAGCCAGAGCCTATGTCATCAGGTGTGGGAAGTGTTGCATTCAGTTGGCAAAGATGCGTACACCCGCCCTGAACTGGCTAGCCCAGGCAAGCCTGATCTCGTCAGATCTCGGAAGCTAAGTGGGGCTGACCCTGGCAAGTACTTGGATGGGAGACCTCCAAGGAACACCAGGGCTGGGATGTAGAGGCAGGTAATATCAACGCCACCTCTCTAAAACGTCCTAGCCCCACCAGGGGTTGCCAGAAGTCAACCATGACTTCCAGGTGTACACACACACACACAAACATGCGCGCGCACACACACAAACATGCACACAAAATACCAAAAAAAAGATGTATCCACCCAAAACTACAAGCAGAAAGGGTAACTGGGGGGGGGAGTTATTACAAAGAGAGGCCAGAGGACGCAACATCCCAGAATGAGGTAGGGCTGCCAGTCCCCCCCCCCCCGGCCACCAGCAGGGGATGGGGGGGCAGGGCTGCCAGGTCCAAGTTGGGAAGCTCCTGGAGATCTGGAGATGGCGCCTGGGGAGGAGGGACAGGGGGACCTCAGTGGGGCACAATGCCATTGTGTCCTCCCTCCAAAACATCCATTTTCTCCAAGGGAACTGATCTTCATAGTTTGGAGATGAGTTGTGATTCTGGGGGATCCCCAGGTACCCCCTGGAGTCTGGGATCTCTAGAATGAGGTGTGTCATACTGCATTACGAAGCACAGATGAAAACAGTATCCAGATGAAATGTGCTGTTACCTTTTGCAAACAATCTATTTGATGTGTGTGGGCCACTCCCACCTCATGATAAATCACCAAATAAGGGTAAATCTGAACTGTGTTCATTAATCCATGTGAAAGAACAAATATTGGTTGTAGTGATCAGTCCATCAAGGTCAGCATCGTCCACTCTAACTAGCAGTGGCTTTCTAGGGTCTCCGGTAGAGGTCCTCCACACCACTTCTTACCTGACCCTTTTAACTGGAGAGGGATAAAACCTGGGACCTTCTGTGTGCCAAGCAGAGGCCATCAGCTCCTCCCCTTAAGTTCTTATTTAGTTTAAGTATAATAATACCAAATCCACATATGTGAATGGCTACTCAGCAGCTTTTTAGGGACAATAAAGTTTCCTGTCAGGGCCAATGAAGATCCTTGCCTGGCTCTGCCTTCCGTTGTGCTAAAGGCACTATAAATTCTTGTGCTTAGAAATCTGCTGCTACTTCCACTGGGGCAGCTTAGCTCTGCCTACACTTTTCCAGAGAAAAGGATTTGTCCTGCCTGAGACTTGTTATACGTGACAGATTTTCATTAGCGTTTTAAAAAATTGTACTGTGTTGTTGATCAGCTGTACCTAACTGTAAGTCTCCCTGGGTCCTGATCGGTGGGAGAAAGGAGAAGTAAAAGCATTCTTAAACAATCAATCTATTCCCTGAAGAGACTCCCTTTAAAACATTTTTTGCAGAAGTACTTGCAATTTCTAAGTCTTATTATTTTGTATGGGAAGGTCTTTAAACCCTTACAGCCTCACTCAATTTGATTGATAAACTGACTTCCAGTGCTGCTGTTAAAAAGAAATAAGGTAGATAATAGGACATGCTTTTTTCCCATTTAAAGCCACCAATTATAGGCAGAAAGCATGTTCTCAATTAGCAAAAGCAAGTGGGTTTGAAATGTTAAATCCCATCTTGTCTTCCTATGGGGTGGTGGAAAGTGCCGTCAAGTCACTGCTGACTTATGGCAACCCCCGTAGGGTTTCCAAGACAAGAAATGTTCTGAGGTGGTTCTCCATTGCCTGCCTCTGTGTCATAACCCTGGTATTCCTTAGAGGTTTCCCATCCAAATACTAGCCAGGGCAGACCCAGCTTAACTTTTGACGAGATCAGTCTAGCCTGGCCATAAGAACATAAGAGACGCCAATGTTGGATCAGGCCAAAGGCCCATCCAGTCCAACACTCAGTCACACAGTGGCCAAAAATACCAGGTGCCATCAGGAGGTCCACCAGTGGGGTCAGGACATTAGAAGCCCTCCCACTGTTGGCCCCCCTAAGCACCAAGAAGACAGAGCATCACTTGCCCCAGAGCCCGTATCTATACCTTGTGGCTAATAGCCACTGATGGACCTCTGCTCCATATGCTTATCTAATTCTCTTTTGAAGCCGTCCATGCTTGTAGCTGCCACCACTTCCTGTGGCAGTGAATTCCATGTGTTAATCACTCTTTGGATGAAGAAGTACTTCCTTTTATCCGTTCTAACCCGACCACTCAGCAATTTCATGGAGTGCCCACGAGTTCTTGTACTGTGAGAAAGGGAGAAAAGTACCTCTTTCTCTACCTGCTCTTTCCCATGCATAATCTTGTAAACCTCAATCATGTCACCCCTCAGCCATCGTTTCTCCAAGGTAAAGAGCCCCAAGCGCTTTAACCTTTCTTTATAGGGAACATGTTCCAACCCTTTTATCATTCTAGTTGCCCTTTTCTACACTTTTTCCAATGCTATAATATCCTTTTTGAGGTGTGGTGACCAGTTCTGTACACAGTACTCCAAATGAGGATGTACCATCTATTTATACAGGGGCATTATGATACTGGCTGTTTTGTTTTCAATGCCCTTCCTAATAATCCCCAGCATTGCGTTGGCCTTTTTTATTGCAGTCAGACACTGTCTTGACATTTTCATTGAGTTATCTACTACGACT
>NW_015160847.1:762958-781216 GCF_001447785.1 Gekko japonicus | reverse complement strand
AAGGGCCCCACTGCCTCCCTGGCTGGTTTCCTACTTCTAATGTATTTGAAGAAAGTTTTATTGTTGGTCTTTATATTTTTTGCTATATGCTCCTCATATTCCTTTTTTTCCTGCCTAATCACAGACTTGCATTTTATTTGCCACAGCCTGTGTTCCCTTTTATCAATCTCACTGAGACTAGCTTTCCACTGCTTAAAGGAATCCTTACCCTTTACAGCTTCCATTACTTTGTTAGTTAACCATGCAGGCTTTTTCCTATACCTATTTGTGCCTTTCCTAACCTGTGGTATATATTTTTTCTGAGCCTCTAGGATTGTAGTTTTAAATAGTCTCCAAGCTTCCCCAGTGGTATTGACCCTTTCTACTTTTCCTTTCAATTTCTTATTCACATGTCCCCTCATATCAGAGAAGTTACCCCTTTTAAAGTTAAAAGTGGTTGTGTCGGTCTTTTTGGGCAACCCCCTATTTATACAAATGTTGAACTCAGTAACATTATGGTCACTGTTTCCAAGTGGTACAATCACCTTTACATCTCTCACCAGGTCTTGGGCGTTACTTAGGACCAAATCCAGGATTGCCTCTCCCCTGGTAGGTTCCGTGACCATCTGCTCCATAGCACAGTCATTAAGAGTGTCTAGAAACTCAATCTCTTTTTCCCGACTAGAACACATATTGACCCAATCAATGTGTGGATAGTTAAAATCACCTATTATGACACAGGGTTTTTTGTCTAGTCGCTATCTTTAATTCATTCATCATTTTATAATCCTCCTCTATCTTTTGATCTGGTGGGCAATAAACTCCCAGTGTTAAGTTAACTCCAAGTTATGCACACTTGTTCTAGATGAACAGCACATGACACTACAGGGTAGCAACTGTTTAATAACATAAAATAGCACTAGAATAGCACATAAAATAGCTCATAACTCAAAGTCACGCACACCTTTCTGTTAGGAGACAAGCACTTTAATCCTCACCTGTTCAGGATGAAGCCTGCATCTCAGAGTGCCAAAATACTCTTGCTCTTGCTAGGGAAACCGAAGTCTCACCTTCATCAAAATTCCTTAAAAAGAACAAAGAATTGAATTTGGCATCTCTGTTTATTAAAACAGACAATTACCTTTAAACAGACAGGATACTTCGTGCTTTGAAGGGATCAGAGGTACAATTGCCAGAGGTGTGAGGACGTTAATCCTTCATAGAAGCAACACGTTCTCTTCCTGGCCAATTACATCAATTTCATTAGTTTTGTTCTCCTGTGTGTTGTATTATGTAACTGTGTTGTAAGATGTAGGCCATTTAAAGCAATTACTCTTATATGTATTTAATTAACACACACACACACTTTCCCCTGGCTTTTAAAGCAGTTCAACATACTATTAAAATACATAAAAGAACAAACAGGCTAACTTGCCAAAGGTACCTAGTTCAAGTAAATGTTGTTGTTCAGTCACACAGTCGAGTCCGACTCTTCGCGACCCCATGTACCAGCTCCCGCCAGGCCCTCCTGTCTTCCGCCGTCCTCTGAAGTTGGCTCAATTTTATGTTCGTTGCATCGATGACACTGTCTAACCATCTCATCCTTTGCTGTCCCCGTCTTCTTTGACCTTCAATCTTTCCCAGCATCAGGGTCTTCTCCAGTGAGTGCTCCCTTCTCATTTGGCTACTCCAAAACAATCAGAGCAGTGGCCCTCACCTCTTCAGGACCATGGTTCTGTAACATAGTCCTCGCCCCAGAGAAACATACTGTGTCTATGAGGCCCTTGTTCCCATTTGAGGCCCTGCTGTTCTAAACAGAGACAGTGAGTGACCATGTACGGAGAGAGTGTGTCCCCATCTCCTGCTGCTTTTTCTAACTGTTGTTCTCTTCCAAGTGTTGGCTAAGGGTCCCTTCACTAGATTATAAAGCAGGCAAAGTTCACTATTGAAACTGCAATTAATTTGCAGTGGGCACCAACCTAAATTATTGTCGAGCTCGCAGTTCTGCCTCTTTTCCCCTCTTGTAGAGTAGCACAGGACTCAGTCTGGAAGTCTCCAAATAACTTCAGTTTGTCATAACATTGCAAGGTACTCATCTTAACAGAAAGGTTTGTTTAGTTTCTCGTTTCTTTCCCAATTGTTAACCACATTTCTGGAGGGCAAAAAACCTCCTGTTCGTTAGATCACCTGCACACAGACACACCATATCTAGTTAGAATTTGCTGGAGACTTTCATTTCCAACAGCTTGTAGATGTTCCTTTATTCGAATAAATTCTTTTGTTACCCTTTACTGCATGGATGATTGTTTTAACTCTGTGGTTTATCAGCTAGCCACACAAGTCAAAGAACCTTAGTGCCCTCAGGGCGTTGGCTACATTCGCATCGAATTTGTCTTGGAGCATTCGCCTTGAATTGTGGAAATAAGTGGAAATAATAAATTGGGACTTAAAGCTGAACTGAATGCAGTAGCAATTCTAAATTTCTTCCTTTCAAAAAGTGGAAGATATATACCGGGTGCTATTCTGGACCTTAATTTAAAAGTTATTCCCATTCTTTTATTTGCTGCCTCTATTTGGATGAGCTTTGTAACTGACTACTTGGACCGACCTCTTCTTCGGTTTCTTTGGAGGCTTGTGAATGTCCACTATTGTGTATTGGGTATCACTCTTCACAAGGAATTTGGCCAAAAACCATTGGAAGCCAAAACTTGGCCTTCTATATTTAAGGCTTAAACTGGTCTTTATTGAGAAGGGGTAGCAGCATGTACTGGGACTGGATGAAACTCCTCGACAAAAAGTTGATGACCCTTGGTATGACATCAGATTTGATGAAAAGTCATGGGAAACTGCGGTGCTGCGGTGGCTCAAGTGGTTATGACGCTGAACTGCAGGCTGTGGAAGGTCAGTAGTTCAGCAGTTCGAGACCCAGGGGTGCTGCATGACGGAGTGAGCTCCCGTCTCTAGTTCCAGCTCCTGCCAACCTAGCAATTCGAAAGCAAGAAATTGCGAGTAGATCAATAGGTACCACTTTGGTGGGAAGGTAACAGCGTTCCGTGCTCCTTGGTGTTTAGTCATGCCGGCCACATGACCACAGAAACGTCTTTGGACAGCGCTGGCTCTTTGGCTTTGAAACGGAGATGAACACCGCAACCCTAGAGTCAGATTCGACTGGCTTTCGAGCAAGGGAACCTTTACCTTTACATGGGAAACATGAGATTTATGCTGTTATGAACCTTGACTTTCAAAGTACCATATTCACACATGTTGTTTTTGCTCCTCTCAATATTTTGATATTTTCCATCAAAAAAAATCTGCCAGCACATGCCTATTATTTGACTATCCCGTAACATGTTGCTAGGTTAAACGCTAATCCTTCTCTGATTCACCAGGGTAAATGTATAAATATTCCATATTCTGAATGAATCTGTCCGTGCCCTGTAGGTAAGACTGATACCTCTTTTCGTATCCTTCTTGAGTGTCCACCTTATGAGGATCTCAGAGATCTTCTTATTACCGCTTTATTATCTTGTTATTCTGAAATTATAATCTTGGCTGCTTTGGAATTTTTACTTGTGATAACCCCCCCCCCCCATGACTATGAGCCCCAAAGGGCTTTGCGGTCTGCTAATCCAACATCTTTTGGTGGTCCCCAGCCCCAAGAATGTCTGCCTTGCCTCACCTCAGATCAGGGCCTTTTCAGCCCTGGCCCCTACCTGGTGGAATGAACTCTCATATGAGATCAGGGCCCTGTGGGACCTTTTACAGTTCCACAAGGCCTGCAAGGCTTCTACCTAGGGCAACAGACGGACATCCCTCTCTACTGGGCCTCCCCTCAGTGGGTCAAAACTGTATTACCAACTAAGGACCAAATCTTGAAAGAGATGACATCTGTGAGGCTTTAACTATAACTTGCACCGGATTAATGTTGTTGTATTTTATTGGTGTTTTAACTGTTTTAATTTTTGAATACTGTATATTGTTTACTAAATTTGTTGGAATCCGCCCTGAGCCTGCTATGTGGGAAGGGCAGGATATAAATCTAATAAAATAAATAAATACATTTTATCTGTAGGCATTTCCCCTGAGTCCCTTCATCCTTTAAATTAGGACTGTTTTTGCTGCTCATGAGCATTGTTTCATGGAGATTTGATGGAAGAAAAGAAGAAAGGTAGCTGAAGTCAGTGTGTTTCGCAGTTCCCAAGGCTTGTTTCAAGCACCCAAGCATTGTTCATTCCAACGTGTAGCCGCTAGGGCTGCCAAATGGGGGCGGGTGGCGGGTAAACCCCCGCTTTGGAGGCCCGATTTCCGCCACAGCGGAATCGGGCCCCGGGGGGAACTCCGCCCCCCGAAGCGCAGCGTGGCTGCGTCACCAGAGGTGACGCAACCACATTGATCACATTGGGGGCATGGCCCCAATCGTCGGAGGGAAAGCTCTATGGTTTTCCCTCCGACAATTGTGGCCATGCCCTCAATGTGATTGATGTCGCACGTCCCTTCTGGTGACGTGCTGGTGGAGCGCGCAACCGCAGATGGCTCTCGGAGACCGGCGAGGCTCCCCCGCCGGTAAGAACTTCTCACTTGGCAACCCTAGGAGCTGCACATATTTGACAAACAAACAAACCTTTGTGCCCTGTAAAGTAAGTTTTTAGGTAGCAGGGCATAAGGAATTTTTACAAAGAAATAGATCAGGAAAAAAGTAACTGGAAATTGAAAATGAATACTTTCTTTTCTATCACTATAGAATACACATATATAATGATTCTAAGCAGAGGTCATTTCGGGGGGGGAACACGGGGGATCGCAGTTCCCCCGGGTGAGGTGCGGGGGGCAGGGCACACGATGAAGCCCCGCCCCCTGCTTCCGGCCGCCCCACTTCCAGCCCTCATTCAGCCAGGAGGAGGCAGGAGAAGAGGGAGGGTAAGTTGCTTCCCCCCCGCCTCTCCCCACCCCTGCCTGCCTGGGGCCAGGGACGGCCTTGGCGGGGCTTCCTCGCACTCTCGCCGGCCTTGCAGGTCCACCGCCGGGCCCCTGATGTCAGGTGGTGTGGCATATGCTAATGAGTTATGCTAATGAGTTCCCCTAGCTCTTTTTCTACGAAATGACCCCTGATTCTAAGTATTTGACTGATTGAAGGCATTTATTGGCTTATATTGTACTCTGCTTTTTAAAAAAATTACTGGCATTCTATCCCTCCACTCAGCAAAGACTGAAGCCTTCGCCACTTCTGTCAGATTAAGACTCTTCAGTCTGGAAGATGGCATCAGACTTTGCTAAGTGAAGTGGAGGGGGACACACAACCATGACTGGATTATGTCCTGGTGCTCCCTCTCTCATTAAACCGAGCATGTCAAAATGTGATCTCTCCCTGCTCAGCTTTCCGACAGAACAGTTTGGTCTGTCTCTCTCCAACAGGCCCCCCAACTTTGTGTGCAGGATCCTTGTCCTGCCTTCTGTTTTGTTCTCTTGGTTGCCACATAGGAAGCAGGCAATGTGCTGGCTGCTTGACCAATTGGTGGGGGAGGCATAGATGACGAGCACCCTCCTAAGCAGGGTTACAGACTTCTAAGTCCATTCAACTCTGCTCAGGGTTGCACAGTAAACCATGCCCCTGAGTCCTTAGAGGCACACTTTCATGTGAGGTGGAACTCTGGTTGTTTAGATAATTATGTGCTTCCTGTGTGTAACTCTGCCATATGAGAAATAATAACAACACAGCCACTTTTGAATTTATTTAATTAATTCTTTTGTACCCTGCTTTCCCCCCCCCCCATGGGGACCCAGAGCGGCTTACATAATTCTCCTCTCCTCTGTTTTATCCGCACTACAAACCTGTGAGGTTCTGTGGAATGTTATCACATCACCTCTCTTCTTAGCATTTAATAACACTTAATATTAGTATTGTGCTTTCATGTGGTCTGTGACAGTCTGCGCGTATCATCTTATAACAACCCTGAGTCTGAGAGGGAGTTGCTGGCCTAAGGTCATCTAGAGAGTTCATGGAATGTTTGAGATTTGAACCAGAATGGCCTCATTTGGACCTTAATCTCTTAGCTATTGCTCTACATCAGCTCTCATTCATCCCAGTCTTCCACATTACGTGTCACTGTGCAAGATGCACGGTAGAGCCTGGAGATCTCCTGGAATTACAACTGATCTCCAGACTACAGAGATCAGGTCCCCTGGAGAAGATGGCTGCTTTGGAGGGTGGACTCTATGGCATTGTACCCTGCTGAGGTCCCTCCCTGCCCCCAACCCCGCCCTTTCTAGGCTCTTCAGACAGATCTCCTGGAATTTCCCAACCTGGAGTTTGCAACCCTATTTGCAATGGAGCCAATCAGGGCTATTTTTAGGCAGGAACGCACAGGAATGGAGTTCCAGCTGGCTCCCGAGTTGGAACTCATTAGCATAATAGGCCACACCCAACAGCAGAAATTCATTAAGATTGGCTACATTAGGGGTGTGTATCCTAACATGCAAAGGGTTCCTGCTACAAAAAAAGCCCTGGGTTTTGACAACAAACAAGGTAAACAGAATAAGAAGCAAAAGGTGGGTGTGGCTGGATGACCACACTTCTGGTAACATGGGGGTGTGGCCTAATATGCTAATGAGCTGCTCTCAGGGTGTGGCCTAATATGCTAATGAGTTTCTGCTGTGGGTGTGGTCTATTATACTAATGAGTTCCTGCTGGGCTTTTTCTACAAAAAAAAGCCCTGGAGCCAATAGTGGATCTCCAGGGCAGTTCCGGACATGAAAACTGCATGGACAGTGCAGGCTGACACCCCTGCTTTACTTGTGGACCCACATTTTGTCTGGGAGGTACAAGACTCCCACTGCATTGATTTGTAACATGTAGTTCCCAGAGGATCTCTCCCAGGCTACACGAGCAGGCAACAGAATGGCAAATGATGCAAGTTGGGGCAAAGTATCCCAGCATCACATATCACTGATTAGGAGCTGGTCTGGCAGTGACAAACCAAAAGGAGATCTTAGGGTTTCCATGAAAAATTAAAATACCAACTTGGTGTGTAGTAAGTGCAGAAAAAAAATTCTGTGCTAGGAATTGTTAGGATAGACTAAATGAGAATATAACTGCCAGCATAATGTGTTTACATAAATCTATTGCTAGCCACACATGAAATTTTGGGCGCAGTTCTGGGCACCATCCAGCCTCAAAGAGTACATGGAGTCAGTCAGGAGCCATACAAAATGATTATGAGGTTTTTTTCTAATTTAAGGGAGTACACTGCAAGAGCTTTATAAAGGTATGCATGGTGTGGAGAATATGGATACAGAGCACTTTCTGTTTTCTATAATGTTAGAGCTTGGTTTTCCTCATTGCACGTGAGGAGCAAAAAATGCAGTGTGTAGATAAACAAAAACATTTCTTCACACAACACTGTGTGGAAATTGCTACCACAAGATGTATTTATCTATTTTACTATATTAATAGTCCACCTTTCTCACTGAGATTTAAGGTAGATTAGGCAGTGGAAGTTGGTCTAATCAAAAGGATGAGACACCCAATAAGCAATGTAATGGGATTAGGATTTCCAAAATATGAAACAAAGCATAGAGTATTAGATGCAATATGTTAAACAATGCAGAAAACTCTACTACATAAGTAGAAGACAATGCAGTGAGAGCAGGATAATACAATACAGCAGACAGACTGTACATACTACTACACAGAATGGTCAGTTACAAGTTCTTTCAGAGTTTTTCTCTTAGGAGCAGTTCTGGAAAGAGCTCTTTCAGCCCCACCTACCTCACAGGGTATGTGTTGTGGGGAGGGGAAGGGGAAGAAGATTGTAATCTGCTCTGAGACTCCTTCAGGTAGTGAAGGGTAGAGAAGAAATCCAATCTCGTCGTCTTCTCTTATAGTTCACGGTCCCATACCCTTTTGAAAAATGCTTTCCTGTACCATTCTGTTATACCTCTATTAATAAATGTGCCATGAAATCACAACTGTCTTATGGTAACCTCTCATGGGGTTTCCAAGGCAAAAGATGAGCAGAGGCGGTTTGCCATTTTCTTCCTTTGCATAACAATCCTCGTCTTCCTTGGCAGAGTTCCATCCAAGTATTAACCCTAGCCAACCCTATTTAGCTTCTAAGCTCTGATGAGCTTGAGCTAATCAAGGCTATTCAGGCTACTCCTGGCTCCAAATGTCTCAACAAGATGGCATGGTCCATGGTATCATAGGATGCAGATATTCCAGTAGGAGGAACATTTAAGATGGAAACTAGACCAAAAGGTCTAGAGCAGATGACTTATCCAATAATTGATCCACCCCTGGTACCGAGAAAGGACAAATTAGAGACTTGGCAATAATTAGCCACATGATTTTTTTTAAAAAAGTAGTGGATAGATAACCACCTTCTTTGAGTATCCAAGAGAATGTGCCTGAGTCCGTAATTTATTTATAATGGGCACCAACAGACTTGTTAATGTGGTCTGTGGAGAAATGCCCTATACCCCAGAATTTCACATTATAATGCCAATAATCAGGTCTGTACATACCCTATGATGCTTTTCTACAGGCTAACAGCTAGCAGTGGGAAAGCTAAGAGGGGATGAGATCTCACAGGCACAGGGCAATTATGTGCTGTGGATATGCAGATGGCCTGGGGAGAACAAAGAGATACCAACTCATACCTCAGCTAGAAAGTCAGCCTAGGAATAGAGCTGAAATGACCTAAGGACGGAGAGTATCCCTTCCCTTTGAACAGGAAGGATGGCCTGCAAGGGGAGATTATATATTCTCTGACCATGAAGAAACAGCAGCTCAAAGAAGCCCTTAACTGCTTTGTCTTAAACCATGAAGGGCTAAGCCATTATTGTTTTTACCTGGACTCCAGTTTGAGCACAAGGTGATGAGGATTATGGGGGAACACCCCACACAAAGGAACTGAGGTAATGAACTGTTGCAACTCCAAGAACAAATAGCCTGTTTTAACATCCTTTAGGGTAAGTACAGAGTTTATGTAAAGAAGATATGTGGTTTTATCACTTTTCTTTGGATCTTTTGGCTCAGTTTTCTGTGATACCATAAAACATTTGAGCTTCTCATTTTGTCAGTAAATTCCCTTTCATTTTAAATTGTCGTTTGAACTCTGTGGCCCACAATTTTTCCCAATCAATCGGGGGGGGGGGGGGGGGTAACAGTTAAAACCTCAGTCCTCTAGTATGCAAGTGAAGGTGCTAGTCCCTGGGATTGCCTAGGTGAGGAGAGATGGGAAGTAGTTAAAGGGAGAAGAAGAAAGGAGACTGAAATCAGAAGGCTCGTGATTTCCTTTGATACAGTCTGTGGTGATGTCTTTTTAGAGAGACAGATTTAGGGCAGTAGAAAAGGTGAGCTGAGCTGGATGGAAATCCAGTTGGGTGAGGAGGATTCTCTCCCTCACAAGGGAACAGCCTGTAGTGACGGTCAATTCTCCACAGGGTCCTTACATGATTTCAGCAGCTAGGATGGGCAGGGATTCAGAGCATAAGTGGTGACCTTCACAGATCCCAAGGTCCTGTCCGCATCCATCACAATAAGTGGGTCAAAATGGTCCCATAAATGGCTCAGACAATGCATTAGATATTTTAGGGTAAAACAAGAAGAGAAGTTGGAAATCTTTGCTTGGATCTCCAATTTCTGTCAAATGTTTCTAAATAGCAGCTGGGGAGGAGGGCTGATTTGGACTAGGGCCATAGTTCTGGTAAAAGGTAAAGGTTCCCTTGCTCGAAAGCCAGTCGAATCCAACTCTAGGATTGCGGTGCTCATCTCCGTTTCAAAGCCGAAGAGCCAGCGCTGTCCGAAGACGTTTCTGTGGTCATGCCCCTTTCCCCAGTGTGAATCAGACCCTCACAGTTGCCCAAGTAAGAAAGGTTGCAAGAAAACGATTGATTCCTTACTGGGGCAAAATAGCACTCCCAGGATCAAATTAATATCAGAAAACAGGCATAGTGGAAAGGATTAGTACCCACATGGACCCAGCACCACGATCTCAATCGTAATTGCCCTCACCATAGCAACTAGTTATATTAGGTGAAAGAGAAGGGAGACCTGATGGTGGATCTCCAACGTATCTAGATTGGCGGCACTTAGAGGACTTTAACCAGTAATCACTTTCCCAATGCCATGTGAGGCCAAATCAAGAACATCCCAAGAAATCAACTGTGGACTTCATTTGCCGGATCTGGTATATCCTGGGAAAAACAGATAGAAGAGGCAAGCACAAAGGATATTTATGTTTTACAGGTTGGGATGGGTGTCGATGAGAGCCGTTTATTTGGAAGAACAGAGGAGCTGGGAAACAATCATGTGCAAATGTTACACCCACTTACCTGAAGTCATGGCCTCTAATAGCAGGTTATAGTGAAGCTGGTTGTGAAGTTATTGAGTGCATGCTAACTCTCCTGTCTAGCTAGACTCCAGGTAGGAAGAAAAAAAAATCAAATGTAAATCAGATTATATGGTTTAACATCACAGCACCCCACCTGCAATAAAGCACTGGAATTAATTGTGCTGTTGTTTTCCTGTCTGTGAAAATTACATGGCCACCCAGAGAGAAGACTGGCCTATATGCAAAGAAAGATAACTTATGTTGGTCATAAGGAGCAGATTGCCTAGAAATAGTAATAGTCAGTAGTCAGGGTTTAGGAGATTAACTGCCCTAGCAGCAGGTATTTAATATCTCATGGAAAATTCCTATGGTCAAGTCCTATAATTGAAATATGTACTGAGGTGCCCAGTGAATTCTAGTTTGAAAAGCCCGAAGAAACAGAAACTTGCTGGTGTTAAATCTACAACTGATTTTAAAGTAGTTTGGTAGAATGTTTCAAAATGGCATCTTGGACATCAACATCAGTCTGAAAACATGAGTCGATTCTTCAAACTGGACTGCTATGAGTTGCCTGTCACACAGAAGCCACTGGGTTGCAGTGAGATCACTGGTTTATCATCAACAACAACTGCTGCATACGTCTTCTCAGTTATTAAAGAGTGACTCGGTGCATAGTGTACAATGTTATTGGCAGATTTCAAACTAATTATTTGGCACAATATGGGACACTTACTTTGGAACTATGAAGCACCTCACTTGCCTACAAAGACGACTCATTTTTAGATTTACAGGGCAAACACACTCCGCTTTAGCCAGCTAAACGTCATAGTATGAACCAAATGAATGATACAGTTCAGAAGGCTCATGGCATTCCATATTTCAGCTGATGTCCTCAGGGAAGAGGTACTGCTTCATATATTTTTTAGCTTTGCATAGAAGTGTTGCAGACGAGACCTCTTGCATTTCATGGTCTGTTAACCCTACTGTTTACATTCCCACCTACCCCATCCTCTATATTCATGAGTGTTCATATAGCTACTTAATGTGGATTCACTGCATGCATCAGAGAACATGGATGCTAGGCCACAAAAGCTTATACCACAGTGAACCTATTCGTTATTAAAATGCCACAAGACTACATTTTTTGTTTCAACTGATTTTTTTTGTTTGTTTCAACTGATGATGTCTGTAGCACTGGAAAACAGAGGTGTCAAACATAAGACCCAGGGGCCGGAACCAGCCCGTCCAGGGCTTTTATGTGGCCCATGAACCACTAGTGCAAGGGAAGGAACAGGAGACTGCCTGAGGGGGAAGTGGGCGGAGCCACTCCAACTGTGGAACAACCTCATTTACATATCAGTCAAGCCGTGTGGGAGTGTCTGCCCAGTGCTGCACCACTAGCTCTCCAGTAGACTCATGTGGGTTTTCCTTTGCACTCCCTTCCCAGCCCATGGAGCCTTGCAATGAGGATACAACAATGCCGAGCTTACCAGCTGCTGTCCTTTATACAGTTTATATCTCCGTTACCCAGCATTACGTTTTAGGGCACACATGGCCCGGCCCAACAAGGTGACATTTATGTCAGATCTACCCCTCATAACAAATGAGTTCAACACCTCTGCTGTAAACAAAACATTAAAATAAGGAAATTTCCTCCACCCCCCAAAATAGGTATCTAGTCCACTATATGGTGTTCTACTAATTCTATTAATTCATCTGAATTAATAAACCAAAATAATACATAAAGGAGACACACTCATACCTGTGCAGAGCTGAGGTCCCACACAGTGTGCTTATTTAAATATCTGTTCTTACTGTAAGGGTCTAGTAATGAAGTAGTGAGCGTCTGACTCTATACAACCTAAGCAGATATTTATTTAGATATTAATGGAGGTCAGTGTGAAGAGTTAGCAGGAAGGCAAATGCTTCCTGGAGAAGATGTGGTGGGCAGAGGATATCTGAAAAAGTGAGCAGTGACTCATGAAAGCTACTCCCTTCCACAGATTTTGTTAAGTCTTTAAGGTGCTACTGGACCCTTGCTCTTTTCTACTGTTCTGTGAAAGAAGTGTGTGGTACAGGAGACACAATCAGCAAGACTCCCTTCAGGAGATGGCAATGAGGCTGAGAAATAGGCACTATTAGCAGGAAGAACAAGTTCGCCCAAATTGTTGTTAAAAGCAAAACTGGAGGGCAGCTCAAAAGCACTGAGGAGCAAGTAGGACTAAAATGGGACAGGTTCCTCCTAGATTGTTTCTTTCTTTTTTTAAAAAATTTTTTTTATTGAAGTCAAAGATTTTGAACATTAAATATTACAAAGGAAACACAACTTCATTTTTAACATTATCACATTAGGAACAATAAGTATTGTACATGTTACCATACCAATTTGAAACAAGGTAAGTATTAGTAATTACCATATAAGCCACACTAATTGTATGACTGTCTAGATCATCTAAGGAATTTATGGCAGCCAAAACAGGAAAGCCGGACATGAGATTCAGTGCAAAATGGTTTCCAATCCTCACCTTCCTTGAAAAAGAGCAATTTATACCACCTTCCTGGGAAAACTACTCCTAGATTGTTTCTTAATTAAACCTGAGTAGTAGTAGTAGTTACAAACTTAGGGATGCCCTTGTCCACAACTGCACTCTGGGAAACAGCACTTGGCTTAAAGGCAGGCTTCACCCAGGGAACTGAACTGCATTGGGGCTCCCCCACTGGCAGCCACTTCATGCAGTTCTTCTGACAGTTGAACACAGAAGTTAATATTATGAAATACTTTGGCCAACGGTTCATTGCTTGTCTGAAAGCTCACCTCAGCCGAAAATTCAAAAAGAGAAACTACATGAGCAGAAGGCACAGAACAACATTCTCCCCTCCCTCCCCGGGACTTTTTTTCAATTTAGAAACTTTGAAACATTAAAGAAGTTCCTGTATTTTCTCTTTTGAAGATGAATGAAATGCTTTTTATAACAAGGTTTTACTCAGCAAGCATGTGCAGTATGAATAGTTTCCAACAGCAATAGATACTTTTTTCAGCAATAGGTAATGTTAGGGATTATTAGGAAAGGGATTGAGAATAAAACAGCCGATATTTTAATGCCCCCGTATAGATCTATGGTGTGGCCTCATTTGGAATACTGTGCGCAGTTCTGATCACCATATCTCAAAAATGACATTGCAGAGCTGGGGAAACTGCAGAGGATAATTAGGGGGTTGGAGTACCTTCCCTATGAGGAAAGGCTGAAGAGCCTGGAATTTTCCAGTTTAGAAAAGAGACAAGTAAGGCGGGGACATGATAGAGGTTTACAAAATTATGCATGGGGTGGAGAGAGAGTTGACAAAGGGAAATTTTTTTCTCCCTCTTCCAAAATACTAGAACTTGGCATCCAATGAAGCTGATGGGCAGTAGGTTCAGGACAACAGACAATAAGAAGTACTTCTTTACACAGAGAGTGATTAAAATGCAGAATTCGCTGCCAGCAGATGTAGTGATGGCCACAGGAATAAACAGCTTTAAAAGGGAATTAGATAGCTTCATGGAGGATTGATGGCTACTAAGCCATGGTGACTGAGGGGAACCTCCACATTCAGAGGCACTAATCCTCTTAATCTCAGAGCCAGGAGGCAACATCAGGGGACGCCCTTGGCCTCTATGCCCTGTTGTTGGCTGTCCACAGGAACTCGTTGGCCACTGTGTGAGATGGGATGCTGGACTAGATGTAGCTTGGTCTGATGCAGCAGAGCTCTTCTTATGTTCTTATAGTGTAGATATATACACATTTTGACTCAGCTCCCTGTACACATTTTGAAGAACAACTAATATGCCAATATGTATAACACTAATAGTCAATGTTATGTTTAACTGAGTACCCAAATAGTCAGATATAAAGTTTAACTTAGTATCCAAATACACAACTAACTGTATTACAACATATACATTCTGTAGTAAGATAAACATGTTATTTTCATTTTTTTCCTACCTCTCAGGATTCATGGGCTAAAGATGGCATAAGGTACAACAGTTTGTCGCTCTTCGCCCCTTTCAGTGTATTGCGTGCATTTGCAATTTGCTTGTAAAAATATAAGTGCCTTAATATTCTACATTTATTAAGTATACCAAATAAAATTAAATTCCAAGGATTGTGATATGATTCAAAGGCAACTCTCTTCAAAAGCCCACAGTACCTTCTCCAGTATCAATCTGCCCATTCACAAGCACATCCACATATGCCAAAGACCAGCTCAAAATAGTAATTACACTTAAAAGTATCACAACTCAGCCAAGGTGCTTTTTGGATTGTTTTACTGAAACTGAAAAAGTATCTGTACCAAAATGTACATAATTTTGAAACAGTACAAAATGGTTCTTTTAAAGACAAAATGTCAGTTACATTCAACAAAATGAGCACTGAACAAACAATTTATTGCTAGCTCAGTGTTGCATTAAATAATAAAACGAAGCAGTTCAAATGCTGCATAAATAAGGAAATTGTAACTGCTGGACAACAACACTGTAGGGAGATGGACATTCATGATGCTATTTACAAGTAGCCACAGCACATACCTAGCAAGTAGTAGGTGTTGGCTTGCATAAGCTTTACAAGCCCAATACATAAGAATTAGACTTAATGTATTACAAACTAAAGGAGGACCACAGTTTATACTGAACTTGCACAAAAAGGGGGACACTCACATTGCATTCCAATGAGAATGCGAAGAACCCTAGCCCTGAAATCCTCTTTCTAGCAATCTGGAACAGTGAGACATTCCTGCATGTGAGAACACCCGAGGAGTGTATCTGTGCTCTTGCTCCCCTTCTGCCTTGCTGAAGCCACACCTGGTTCTCCTGCGCCACATTACTCCAGAATGCAGCTACTTTTGTTGCATTAGATCTGCTCTTAACTTCATTATAACAAGAGCTGTAGTCAGAGCTAGCTCCAAAATAACTTATTGTTTCATCAGGAACAGAAATAATAAAGTATCAGTAATAAAGAAATATGAATTTGTCAGCTCTCTCTAGCCATACATCTATTACTGCAGAAGTGCACACTAGACTTATGATTAAGAAATGGTGTAAACATATTCCTGACTTGTTTATCTGAAATCATGCCCATTAACCCTACTCGTTCGTTCAAGCTCTACCAAGGGCACTGTCCACCAGGAAGCCCTCCCAGGAAAGTGAATGGAAACTACTGTGCTCTTGTACAGCTGTAATTTCCAAAGGGGTTGTTGTTCAAGAAAGCTTCCCAGCGGACTGTGTCTGAAAGCTTTATTCACTCCAGTTGCAAGAGAGACAAGGAGTATCTGAAGAAATCACCTGAGCATTTGGACTCAGTGGTTTTACACCCTGAAACATGGCCTCTACCAAGCAACTCTGTGCTGCAGTAATGCAGATTTTTTTTCTTTAAAATGGGAGCTATCCCAATTAAAGAATCAACACTTGAGAGCTGGATATATTAAGTTAAGCACTCTGAAAGAGTTTTCTACATATTATGGTGATGTTACCAAAATCTCGGGCTTAAAAGTCTGAACAAAGTTAAAATAATAATTTAATGAGAAGCGATGGAACCACCCTGTCCAAAAATTTGCCATCCTGCTCAAATGAGTGTGTATGTGTCAATCACATGGCACGTGAAACTGTGTGCCTGGTGATTTCTTTGACCCAATGGAACTGTAACTCGCATCTACGTTGGTTACTGCTGCCAATACATACACCAAACATACTATGTTCAGCTGAAAACAGACAGGAAACCAAGCAAACAAAAGACAATTAAAAAAGTAACGGAACTTGTATTTCTTCTCAGCAGCTTGCTAGCCAAATTATTTTCAACCCAAAAGGACAGAGGCTAAGCCTTTTGAATAATTTGGTGGACTAAGTGAAATCCCACCCTATAAATCATAGTGGTCAGGAAATCTGGATTCTCATGTTAAAATTAAGACCATCTGAAGTATTTTCCACAGAAATATCCCTTTATGGCAGAGGAAAAGGATGCAAGTCGGCGTGTGAGAACAACATGGATACCGATCCTCTCAAGTATCTTTCCAACAATTCATTGAACTGAGGATTATCTTTCTCTTCAAATTCACAGATCATACATTGTTTCTGTTGTCAATTTGCCACAGCAATACTTTGCTTCAAGTTCCTGTTAATCTTTAAACAGCTTTCTTGGTACATGGTCCTTGAAGATCCTGTAGATTTATTTTTGATCTATATGTATAAAAAAAAGAATCAAGAAGGAAAACAAATTCATTTATGTTTTCTGTTGGATTTCTATGTTCTGTTGGCTGGTAGCTAACAGGATGCTATCAAGACAAGATGAGGCTGTTCCCTTCTTACCTATTGTGGATCATGTGGCTTTTGACCAAATGCCCTGCAGCTAAGGCAGCCATTAGAGATAATTCTCCTGCCATTACTGTAGCACACACAATTTTGGCAAGCTGACGAGCATTTTCCCCAGGCTTGTCTGGACTGGCTCCCTGGACACCAAGCATCTGTAGCAAGAGGAAACAACACTGTGCTTTTAGCAACAGGTACAAATATGTTCCATGCAAAAATGCTGCAATCCTTGCCACTTCACAATGAACAAATCTTTCAAAATGTGGAAAATATGAAGTGTAATGTAAAGACTTCATCAGCTCAGTTACAGAGTTGTAGTTTTATACATAAGTAGTCTCAGGTTCCCTGGCATCTTCAGGAAGAAGAAGAAATTAGATTTATACCCCACCCTTCACTCAGAGCACTCTCCCCACAACAGAACAGACACCCTGTGAGGTAGGTAGGACTGAGAGAGCGCTCAGAGAGCTGCTCTTGAGAAAACAGCTCTGTGAGAATTATGGTGGTTACCCAGCAGCTGCAGATGGAGGAGTGGGGAATCAAACCCAGTTCTCCCAGATTAGAGTCGGCGCACTTAACCACGACACCAAACCGGATCAGGTAACAGGACTGGGAAAGACCTCTGCATGACAACCATGGAGAAGTGCTGCTAATCAGAATGGACAATACTGGGCTAAACTGGCCAGTGGTCACAGCACCACCTATAAAGGAAGCTTCATATCAACATCAGTGTCTCCTCTAAGATGAGTCAGTGCGAGCTAGCTCACAGTTTTTAAGCCTCTGGCTCGCACATTTTTATCTTAGCCCAGGAAGGATGGCTCCAGAGCAAACTGATTTAGGCAGTAGCCAAATCGCTTGCTCACAACTTTAATGCCAGTAGCTCACAAAGTAGAATTTTTGCTCACAGGACTCCACAGCTTAGAGGGAGCATTGATTACCATGGATTCAATCAGTTTTAGACTACCTATGTATGCTCGCTATCTGTTATACAGTCAAAAAGACTCCTTCAACACTCCTAGTGGGTCCTGATGTAAAATGACAGACATTCTTCACATCAATTCTCAACATGGGCTCATCTGTGGTTACTTAAACTGAGACTGAAACCATGGATTGACAAGACCAATCTTTCTTCAACCCTGATAAAAAAGCAAATCTAAGGAAAAAATACATTGATGGGTGCCCCAAATAACAGCAGCAGCACCTGTACCTTTAAGAAACAAATGACCTCTGTAGTGGCCATTGTGGGGGTCATTAAGCAACCTTCAACCCACAGTTTCTGTCAGTGAAAGGCAGAGGGAGAGGACAGGGACCCTTTACAGGATCTATTTTAGCCTCTGAGCGAGGTCTCGTTGGGGCCAGGCCTGGCAGCAACCACTGGATGACTTGCCTGACTCAGCCAGGCACATCTGCTTGCTCCTGTTCAACAGCAGCCACCCCACAAAAGCCAGTGTGGTGTAGTGGCTAGAGTCTGAAATTAGGATCTGGCAGGCTCCCCACCATGCATCTAGACTTAACCCAGCAACTGGGCCAGATTTTGCCTGGAGAAAGCAAGTGGGAAATCTGAAGATGGGGAGCATGCTGGCTGGTGGGTGGGAAGCAGAAAAAGGGATT
>NW_015160847.1:742171-762925 GCF_001447785.1 Gekko japonicus | reverse complement strand
AATAATGGAGGAGGTGAAAATGAGATGATCCCTGCAAGGCCTTGTGGGTCCCCACTTATATTGTTTTAAATGCAGAGACCCATAAGACAGGCAGACATTTGTTGTTTCTACCTACAAGGACATATCAGAATTTGTATTAATTATACACAGATAAACAGTATCAGAAAATAATAAAGGAGAGGCAGGCAGAATGGAATAAACCCAGCTATCGAAGAATGGGTCCAAAAACAGAAAATTATACCAAGTCTCAGCATATTACAGAAATGGGAAGGGTTATTCTGTTTCCCTTGATGCTTCATACCTGCAAACAAGCCTGCTGTGGTAACAGGTTGGTTCCTCCACCCACAGTTCCAATTTCTATAGAAGGCATTGTGCAAGTGATATACAGATCTTCATTGGTAGGACCAGTTGTTTCCATCAGTGTGATGCAGTTTGAACTGCCAACATTCTGTGCCGCATCCTAGAATCAGCACAGAAATGTATTTTAATAGGTTTTCAAAGAAACTGTCTCTATACTGTAGACACTCCCCCCACTCCCAAAAGAACATACCTGTCCACACGCAATATAGATAGCTGTGACAATGTTTGCTGCATGAGCATTATAGCCACCTATGCTACCAGCCATTGCAGAGCCAATCAAATTCTTGTTTATATTGACCTCAATCATGGCTTCCGTAGTGGTCTTCAGTACCTAGAACACAAATAAGACTGATATATTAATCATGAGTTGAAGTAGTAATTCTGTGTTACTCAAGAACAACTCCAATCACTTTTCAAATAAGTCTGAGGATCAAGAGAAAGTGCTTACAGCTGGAATATATGCAATGGTGGCTGTATCAAGAGGCTAGAGCTCTCTAGCCTACAAGAGCAGACAGGGAAAAGATCTGCTAATAGACATCCTAGCCAATATCTGGACTAAGTAACACACCGTTATCATAGAACAATGACAAGATGCTCTGAATATGTGGCGATGATACTGCATATTGGACATAATAGCAAATATTATGCCATCAACCTAAAAGATCTGCTGACACGGAGGATTTTTTTTTACTCAGGAGCCAAAGTCATTACTGGCTCAATGTATTTAAGATTTAAAGAAACAGCAAACAAGACACCATGTAATCCAGGAATTACTCTGCTGTGTTATTTCCCCAAAGAGTGAAATTTAATTATCTCATTAAGAATTTCTTAAAACAGCTGGAATACTCTTAGCACAGTACTGGAAACAAAGCACATCACCCAACACAGAGATATGGTTATATAACATGTGGTCTATTATGCTCATAGACAAAAACTGCATCCAAGATTTAGTTGGAAAAGGAAACATTTTTTTTCCAAGACAGAAAAGTTGGCAACCTGTTATTCTGTCCTGGAACAAGAGCAAACAGGATAAGAATATATGAGATGAAATTTTGCACTGTATATAAAAATGGGCAAAATGGGGAGGGGCTACGTAGCTCAGTGGAAAACCCTCTGTTTTGCATGCAGAAAGTCACTAGGTTCAATCCCCAGCACCTCCAGTTCCAAGGACCAGGAAGTAGGTGATGTGAAATACTTCTACCTGAGGCACCGGACAGCTGCTGCCAGTCTGACTAAACAATAATGACAATGGTCTGATTCAGCATACGGCAGGTTTGTGTGTATATTATTGTATCAATTAAACAAGAAGCCGTGATATTACTTGATTTTGTTTTTTGTATATCTGTAATTGTGGCAGAAACAAGTGAGCCTGGGGCATTTCTGTATAGCAGCCTGAATTATGCGTTTTTGGTTCTCTTTCCTATAGAGCTTTGCAGTATAGCTGATGTGACATTTTTGTAAGCTAGAGCTGACCGCTTGGTCTTTCTTCCTTTGAATAGTGTACATTCTCTAGGTTTATCATTTCATCCTCATACTACGTCAATGCCTCCTAGTGTGAAGGTCTGTAATGCCTGACCTACCGACGATACTTGCTGAAGCAGGAGTCTGTGCTTCTAATGAGGTCATGATAAAATCTAAACATTTAGTTTATCTGCAGTTTATCTGCTGAAGGCTCTTAGATTCTTAGAATGATCTTTGATATGATATCTATGACTCTATTTGACACGTAACATCCTTGACTATCTAGGGTACCTATCATTCCTATCTATGGTATGAGTTCAGAGTAAAATTGTACCAGAGATATTCTTCTGTTAAATGTGTTAGCCATACGTCAGCCATTTTACTGAGCCGATAGGCAAAAGGATATAAATTGTTGAAGATTTGTCTCCTCAGGCCTGGCCATCAACAGCTCCTTGGGAGGCCTTGGTGACCAGTCCAGGATGTTCTGCGTTTCATACAAGTGCACTATTTTTAGTACTGGGTTTGTGTTGAAATATTCTATGCTGAATATTGAAATGTTATTAAGCGTTTTGGTCTTGAGCAGTTCTGTTATCTCGTTTTTGTTGCTTAATGAATAAATCAGAACAAAGTGTAAGCTTCTGTCTTTGTCCGTTACCCCTTGGGCTGGTCTCTCGTCAGTCCACATCTGGCCCAGGGACCTGGGATTGATTTCCCCCCCAACAGTAATATTTTAATGTACTCCATATATAAAATTGGGATGGAAAAGTTAACATTAAGCGGGGCTCAGCCAAAAGTTCAAATGCATAAATTTTTGCTTCAAAAAAGGAGATGTGGGGAGGAAGAAATGTCTGCTGACTGTCTCCTCCAGCACCTACCCTATAGTGCCAGCTTCATTCTGTTTGCATTTAACTATGATTTTGTGAAAGAGCTCATACATCTGGGAGGTATTTATTACCACAAACCAAACCCTGATATACCGAGAGGCAGTCAAGTGTCCCATAACAGAATCTGGTTTCAGTGGCATAAGGCAGTGTGTTTCAAACCCTGAGCTTGTTTCAAATACTCAAAGGCTAGATACACGCTTTCACATGAGATGGAAAGTGCTTCTTTTTCTTTTCAGATTGCCTTCTCTCCCCAGTCATGACAATTCAGGCAGGAAGGCTGTATCTCTCCAGAGCGCAATGATGCCTCAGTCTCCATTCCAACTCATATATGACAAAGGGAGATTTGAATCCTGAAAGCTTATACCCTGCAAATCTTGTTGGTCTCTATGGTGCCACTGGGACTCGAATATTCCTGTCCCCAGAGTAAGGTTTTAATCTTTGTGGGTTGTTGTTGGTTTTTTTGCACCTCATCTATGTGCCCACTATTGTGAGACAAAATACACCCCCAACTGCAAAAATCAATAGTTTTATTGTGAGATTGTTTTATGCCTCAGGCACTTTTGTTTACAGAAAGAGAGTTACAAGTGGATCCTGTGGGGACACTGTTCATTAATTGGTCTGAAGGCAGCTAAAACTATGCAGGTTTGCCTAAACAGCTTGCCACACAGAGATCAGCCTTGCATACAGCCTGTTGCCAGTGGGACATGAAAGTAACTTCAGCTTAGTGAAAGCCAGTTAAAAGGTAAAGGTTTCCCTTGCTCGAAAGCCAGTCGAATCCGACTCTAGGGCTGCGGTGCTCATCTCCGTTTCCAAGCCGAAGAGCCAGCGCTGTCCAAAGATGTTTCTGTGGTCATGTGGCCGGCTTGACCAGAAGCCAAGGCGCACGGAATGCTGTTACCTTCCTACCGAAGTGGTACCGATTTATCTACTTGCAATTTCTTGCTTTTGAACTGCTAGGTTGGCAGGAGCGGGGACCAGAGACGGGAACTCCATCATGCAGCACTCGGGTCTGGAACTGCTGAACAGTTAGGACTCTTGAAATCCTGAATTTAGGACTTGTACTACACTGGAAGTGTCCCAGACCCTAGACTGTGAGTGAATCTCACTCGTATGTTTTAAAAATCGTATGCTTTAAAAAACAGTGAAATGTACAATAAATAAAAGGGGAACCTTGATTATATAAGTAGTGAATTCAGTGTCACTGATCAACACATATTTGTTCACCCATCAGATCCTTACCTCTCTAACAACTTTTGCAGGAATGACAGCTTCACAGACAACAGACTTCCCTCTTCCCTCTATCCAGTTAACAGCAGCTGGCTTTTTATCTGTGCAGTAGTTACCACTAATAGCCAGAACATGGAGGTCAGGAAACTCTTCTTGAAGCCTTGCAAGTGCCTTCTCAGTACCCTGTTTGAGAAAAAAAGTTTTTAAAAATAAAACTCCAGTTACAGAATCCTACTGTAACTGACTGATCTCTTTCTAAAAGAATGAAGACAGCAGGAAATGGGTATGGGAGAAAAACAGTGTTTTATATTATAATCCACTGAACTTTGGCTTTTAAACTCCAGAGGCATCATTACAAAAATGCTCACTCAGCGTTAAATTTTTCTATAACTGCATCATAAGAAGTTTGTGGATGGAATGTTTTGTCAGTTGTTACATTTGACAGGAGGAAACAAAACTTCACGTAATTCACAGCCAGTACCCTCCTACCCAACAGGACTGAATTCTGGTAAATTTTATTGTGAATACTAACCCATATTGGTCTCTGGAGAAAATAAAATGGGGGAGGGGAGATGACTAATTTCTTTTATACGGAATATGAAATAGTCTTCTTTCAAACACCTATCTAGAAAGTGTAAGTGTTAAAAGAGGACCCACTTAATTTTCCTTCCACAAGAACAGTCTTGCCCCATTTTTAAAATGGGGAATTGAACACAGCATAAAGCACTTCTCTTCAGAGAACTCTGAGACTATAGCATCCCATGAAACCGGACTTCATCGTTTTTCTGGCAGTGGGAAGGCCGTTCGCCTGGGAGGGATCCAGCGGCAGAGTCCCCTGCCCCATGGCTCCAGGGCTGTCTTGCTGGTTGTGGGGAGGCCGCTTGCCTGGGAAGGATCTGGCAGTGGTGGCAGCCCCTGCCCTGTGGCTTCAGGGCTGTCTTGCTGGCCGCGGGGAGGTCAGCCACTGAGCGAAGCTCCAAGTCTGGTGTGAGGAGCCACGAGTTCAGACTGCGCAAGTGCAGACAACTCAGGTTTTATTTGGGGGGGGGGTTAACCTGTGTATTTTTTTAACTTTTTGCATTTTTCTGCAACGTTGGAGAGTACTCCAAGTGTGCAGAAAAACCTCTTTAGCCTCCAGGTGCCCTGGTTCTGCGGAAATAAGTATCTGCACGCAGAGGGACCCTTGGCTATTAGATATATAGATAAAATTAAGTCACACACTTGTGAGAACACACATGCATGTTCTTTCTTTTTTGCTGTCAAGTCACATTAGTGTTTTCAAGGCAAGTGGTGGTTTGCCACTGTCTGGCTCTGTATCACGACCCTGGTGTTCAGTGGAGGTCTCCCATCCAAATACTAGGCTGGACTGACTGTGCTTAGCTTCTGAGATTTGATGAGATCGGACTAGCCTGGCCTATTCAGGTCTGTTAACCCTGCTAAACTCTTAATCTCATTTTAAAACCAATATGTGTTTAAATGCCCACAGGAAATTCCAGAGCTTACTTTTGATATCATGTTCATTCCCATTGCATCACCAGTTCTAGCCTGGAAGCGAATATAAAGGTTGCGGCCAGCCAAACTGATAAGCAGTCTCTGTAGACGAGCAAACCTGTAAAGAAGGATTTTAACTGGATTAATTTAGGCTCTCTGAATTTATTTTTGGTGTATTGCATCTGACTGCTTTTCAGCCAAAATGTTAAAAAAAACACTACCTCTATTACTAACCTGCTCGTGCTATCGAATGCATCTTTGACTATCTTAAATCCTTCTGGCGTTTCAAGCCATGCCTTTATTTCTGCAGACTGGCAGGCAGTGGGCAGTCGAACAATCGGCCCTCGTGTCATTCCGTCAGCCAGAACACGGCTACTGGCACCTCCACCGAGCTGCACTCAAAACACAAACAGGATTTTGGAATGGACAACCTAAATAAACTCAGAGTTAGGCAGTAACTGTTTAAACAGAGTCCTCCCAACTCTGTCTCTGTGACTGATACTTACACATATCGCTCTGCACCCTCTGTTTGTGCTTGCCACTAGACAGCCCTCTGTTGTTGCCATTGGAACTTGAAACTCTTTCTTGTCCAGAAGAAGAGGCCCTGCTACTCCAACAGGGACTGGCATGTACCCGATCACATTTTCACAGCAGGCACCCATTACCTTAACAAAGAAGTAAGCATGCAGCCATTAGAAGGAGCAGCCTCACCACTGCTTTATACTAAGAGAAGATATATCTTCATGACAACTGAGTCAGAACCTTTACTTCAATATATTAGAAAATATAATGAGCCTGTGACCTTTAGAATAACTTGGTACAAAGAACAATTAATTCTCTTCTTATTCATCTCAACTGCCAAATAATGTGCCAAGAAGAGTTAGACTGTTTAATCATTAGTTTTATATAAAAACAGTTGCATAACTGAGATCCTCTGAGGGATCTTGCTGCAAGAACCTGCTCTTTCAGAGTTTAGAACAATATGACTACTGCCCCTAGAATGAGATATTCCTTCCCCAGAAAGTGCACCCCTTATTGATAAGCTTTTTGGAACAGCTTCAAGATCTTTTTTTTACTTAAAGTCCCTTGACAGTTGATGGTGTAATTGTCCTGTCTGAAGTTTTAAATCTGAACCTATTCTATGATTTTTATGGATGGTATTGACTTTTTAAATCTAATTGTATTTTTGGTGTTTTGCGTTGTGCTTTTTATATGAATACGTGGAATATAAATTTTCTAAAATAAATTATATAGTCTCCCCCAGGCTCTTGACAAATAACACAGCAAAACTTAAGCAAATGTTCCTTTAAGGGTGACCACTATGCAAGTAGCTCTAAGGGGAGAATACAAGAGAGGAGTTGTTCCTATGGGCATTTTCCTTGCAACCTCTGCTTTTCTTATCACAACAGCAACTAACCCAACATGACATGTGTGCTGGAATGTTGGACTAAGATCTAGGAGGCCCAGGTTCAAACCCACACTCATGTCACGGAGGTCAGCTGGGTGAACTTGGGCCAGTCATTCACCCTTAGCCTAACCTACTTCTCAGGTTGGGTGAGGATAAAACGGAGGAGGGAAGAACAAGGTATGCCAACCTGAGCTCCTTGAAGGGCAGGATAAAAATCGACTAAATAAATAAAAATAATAGTAGCAATGGAACTTGACAAAGAAGCCTGGGCAGAAGATACTGGCTGCCTGGCATAGCCCACAATCTGTTTGTTTACCATAGCAAAATAAGTCATGGGAAGAACCCCTTAACATAAAATGTATAAAAAACCCTTCAGTATCTGTCAAATCAAGACTCGGGAGCATTTTGGTAAGCTTCCTACCTCACAGAAAAGCAAGCCAAGCACTGAACGATGCTGTGAGAAACATTATTGTAGATCTCCTCCGAGATCAGCATTTGCTCCCTGCTGTATGTATCTGAAGTGCTTATACCATTTCAGGCTCATGAAATCTTGAGTTTGATAAGACTATTTTAAGACAGTTCTAGGAGTTTTAGGGGTTGATAAGACAGCTTTAGGATAAAATTCATCTGGCAATGTGATTCTTGATATAATCTCATAACAATATACTTTTAAGTCAGTACCCTCAATGTAAACATGGTGGTTTATTCAGCAAACCTCTGAATGAGCTTTTAAAGTCAGATATATTTGTGTAATGATTTAAAACTTTAAAGGAAGAATACACTTGCATTTTTCAACCCATCCTGTATGTTATATAAGATGGAGCAGACCAACAGACAAAATGAGTAAATCAATTATACCATTACAAAAGTTTACATGGGCATATGATTATGTGTACAGTCACTTGGTATGTTTGGAAGAAAAACGAGAAACAGGAAAAAAAAACCACACACCACAGCCTGCTAAAACTCTAAAGAGCATCCAAAACCCCAACACCATCATCATTAAGTGCACTAAATGCTCACCATCTACTAGATCTGATGCTCTGCTGCAAACCTATTAGCTGCCATGGATGAGTGAGCTCAGTTAACATTCATCTGAAGCAAGATCCCCCCACTTTAAGAAGCCTGTGATCAAAAAGGTCTGCGTGCTTAGCACACTTGAACTTACCAAAGAATAATTGTAGTGCTTGTAAGGAAGATACTGTAGAGAAGAAGGTTCAGGAAGCTTCCGAGATAACATTTGCCTACGAATAGATACTCCACGCTCCTGAGTTTCCATAAGAGTTTCCAATTTGTATGCAGGAATATGTTTTGCATTGACTAAGCTAATAACTTCAGCATCAGTAAGGAACTTTGCACCCATCTAGAAGAAAATACATTTGTTGCTTTATTATTTATATTATCGTGGGGGTTGCTGCTGTCCCCAAATGGGTTTTTGTTTTGGGGGGGGGGGGGTATTGTGTGTGTGTGTGTGCGCCTGGAAGTCATGGTTAACTTCTGGCGACCCCTAGTGCGGTTTGGACATTTCAGAGAGGTGCCTTGTTACTGCCTGCCTTGGCGTCCCAGCCCTGGTATTCCTTGGAGATCTCCCATCTAACTACTTGCCAGGGTTGGCCTTGCCTGGGCTATCCAGGTCATGGCCCAAATGGCATGTTGAAGTGTTACACCACAATAAGACAACACTACAATGAAGCAAAACAAAAATTCATTAAAATAACAGGCCCACTAGCATCTGCAGTTTTAACATCACCTGTAATATTTACAGTTTTAAGCAATCATAAAAGCCACTGAAAACTAAAACATTCACTTGCCAGCAAAAATTGTTAGGGAAGAAGTCAGGCAAAATTTCTGAGGTTAAGTGAATTCCACATTGAAGGGCCTTTAGAAGAAACTGACTTTTTGCCTTTACAGATTTAACCTGTTAAAGACAGAACCCAGGGTACAACTTCAGATTTCCAAGGACAGGAAAGCAAACTGTACAGCTGTCTTCCGTATTTATTTATTTTCATTCCTGTGCAGAGCACCATCTGGAATCAGCGTTATGCACCAGCTCTGCCCGTTCCTAGGCAGAGCCAGGGCCCATACTTAGCAGAGCAGAGCTTCTTGTTCAATTCTTACCTAGAATAATACAGAAGACATAATACACCTATTTCAGGAAAAGGGAGTAGGTAGTGTGACACTGGAAGTACATCAGTTACGGGCAAGCACTCTGTCCTTTCTCTTTGCGGCTTTTGTGCAAACACTGCCAAAGGCTGTATCCAAGGCTGTTCAGGTCAATATGGAGACAGCAGGATGCAGGTAATTCCCCTGAATTATTCTGTTGACTGTCTTTGTTTTGACAACTGTTCTTGTACAAAAGCAATTGGGACGGGGAGCATATAGAGGGGATGAACCTGTCTGCAGGACCAGGAACGCATCTCTTAGACCGTGTTAACTTATCCCTGGAGCCCTGAGCCATCCTATTTGCTTAACTATAATTTGTAGCCACCTGAAGGACTCTGCCTAGCAGGAAAGAAATGAAAGCATGCAGGGATTTTATAAATTGCTAGAATCTCCAGTACACTGAAATGAACTTCCATCAAGACCAGCCTTGGCAGATGCTCTACCTGCTAGTCGGCACCCCACCCTCAATTGGAGGCATCCGTAGTAAGGTTTAGTTGGGACAGGAGGGGAGGGGAATGGAACTCCTTGTAGCAGATTGTGTAAGTGTGTCCACCATATGAAGGGGGACACTTGGAGGCAGACACAATACCTTGGACTGGGGATCCTAAAAGAGGCAGGATATGAACTAATGCTATAGGGTCATTCTCAGTTTGTATAATAGGTCATCAAAGGTAACTGCCACCCTTAACAACAGCTGCACCTGGAGGACTATGTGACAGTGCTGACAGAGAAATGAGGTTGTGAGGCAAACGACAGCATCATCCCTGTCAGTATATAAAAATCCTTTGTCATGTTAAAGACTCCAGCACTGCACCTATAAGCTGAATGTACCTTCTAGGATACTGATAAGATTTGGGTGTGTTGACTTACTGACCTACACCTGAAAAAAGGTGGAGCATCAAGCATACAGGACACAGGAGTCCCACACTAAGAGCCAACAGCCAATACTGGGGAAGATCAACCTTCCCTGAACAGCTACTGTGACCACATACTATGTAAGAATTATGGGCAGTGGATAGCCCAAAGGGACCTTGTATTAGTAGTAAGCAGCCATGTACCAACACTGAGCCTACTGGTACTGAGCAGAAATGGAAGGAGATCATCCTCTTGGGGACTGACTCCTCAGTGATCAGGATTAGATGGGTTCTCAGATTCAACGGGAGATCACACATACATATATCTTCCAACAGACTTTCCAAAAATGGACACATTACTCGTACATCTAGGGACTGATCTCAGTTTGACGAGGGCATCCTGAATATCAAGCCCAAGTGCTGAATCCTCTCCAGTAACAGTTGTACAGATGGTTCCAATACCTGAGAGCACAACTGTTGCCCTGGTGCTTGCCTTCTGAGGCCTGAGGTCTTTGTGATGGCTAGCACTAAGTGTGGTAACTTTAAGTTGATCATCTGACGCTCTTTCCTTAGGCTCTTTAGATTGATATTTGGCCTTTTTTCCTTCTTCCTCCTAGGTTTTACAAGAGAATCTCTACTTTGAATACCCAGGTTCCTGATATGGTTACTGCTTTGAAGACAAAGATCCAACACCCAGAGGGTCAGAAGTCAAAAACAATATCGTAGGTACAGATACTGAACAGATGAGTCTGGTGCTGGCAAGAGCTGAAGGGAACTAATCCATAGCATCTGATGCCAATAGGATACTCTAAAAAAGAGCCATCCTAAGGCAGGTAAAGTGGTTATAATGCTTGATAAGTTGCCGATAAGGAGAACAGAATTAAACTTCATCATGACAAAAGAGGCAGCAGACACAGCTGCCTCCATGGTACAAGCACTTTTATAAAAGGTACTGTAATTTAAATACGTGGACCAGCTACAGAGAGGAAAAACTCAGCCACAAAGTAGAAAAGTAGAGAGGAGTGACAAGTGGAGAGCCTCAAGCATCTGTTCTGGGACATGTTTTGTTCAACATCTTTTATCAATGATTTGAATGAAGGAATAGAAAGAATGCTTATTAAATTTCCAGATGATACTAAATTGGGAGGGCTAGCAAATATAACAGAAAACAGATTCACGATACAGAATGATCCTGACAGGCTGGAAAACTGGGCTAAAACGAATTTCAACAGGGATAAATGTAAAGTTCTGCATTTAGGTAGGAAAAATCAAATGCATATAGGATGGGGGAGACCTGTCTTGGCAGTAGTATGTGCAAAAAAGATCTAGGGGTCTTAGTAGACCATACATTGAACATGAGTCAGCAGTGAGATGTGGTAACTAAAAAGGCAAATACGATTTTGGGCTGTATCAACAGAAGTATAGTGTACAGATCACACAAAGTGATGCTATCGCTTTACTCTGCTCTGGTTAGACCTCACCTAGAGTACTGTGTTCAGTTTTGGGCACCACAATTTAAGAAGGATATAGACAAGCTGGAATGTGTCCAGAGCAGGGCAACAAAGATGGTGAGGGGTTTGGAGACCAAGACCTATGAGGAAAGGTTGAAGGAGCTGGGTATGTTTAGACTCAGAGGTAATACGATAACCATCTTCAAGTACGTGAAGGGTTGTCATATAGAGGATGGTGCAGAGTTGTTTTCTGTTGCCCCAGAAGGTCAGATCAGAACCAATGGGTTGAAATTAACTCAAAAGAGTTTTCGGCTAAACATTAGGAAGCACTTCCTGACAGTTAGAGTGGTTCCTCAGTGGAACAGGCTTCCTCGGGAGGTGGTGGGCTCTCCTTCTTTGGACATCTTTAAACAGAGACTAGGCCATCTGACAGCAATGCTGATTCTGTGAACTTAAGGCAGATCATGAGAGGGAGGGTAGGAAGGGTTGAATCAGTGCTTAGTTCTTGAGGCCCTTTCTTACACACCCAGGGAAATGTTGATAGCCACTTTGGGGTCAGGAAGCAATTTATCTCCAGGCCAGTTTGGCCAGGGATCCTGGAGGTTTTTTGTCATCTTCTGGGCATGAAACAGCAGACACTGGGGGTTGGTTGGGGAGATATTTGTGAACTTCCTGCATTATGCAGGGGGGTGGACTAGATGACCTTGGAGGTCCCTTCCAACTCTATGATTCTAAAACTGTACAGAATTTTTTTTATTAGCTCCAGCTGTGCAGAGTACGAACAGTTTCCAGTGGTTTGCTGTTCTAGAGGATGAAAGAAAACTGAACAGAAAGTTCTGAGTGCTCTCTGGTTCCCTCTGCTCACAGAAGTTGGAGCTGGTGCCTAAAATCTTAACTCTAAAAGATTCTAAAATGGTGCTCTGCACAGGTGTGACACGCCAAAGTATATTTAGGAAAAGACCCCACTGATTTTGGGAAGGGTGAGGGACTTGTGTACTATAACAATTTGCGTATATTATATTATAATATCTTTTCAATAAAAAGCACTTTGTATTACCAGTATCCTGACTCTGATGAAGTTGTACCTTTTCATTTTGAACTAAATGAAATCAACTGCAACAAGATTGTTTGGGTTTCGGATTGTTTGGGTAAAAACACAGTAAGGATTTCAGCATATTAACTAACATGGATTGGAAAAAACAGGCAAAAATTCCTGAGATTAGGCTGCAAATAATAAAACACAGAGTAGCCACTGAGAGACATTTTTGCAAATAACCACAACAGAAAGATTCTAAACAATGTAAAGCACTAGATGCCTGCATGGATCTCTCTACTTACCTCACTATTCTGAAATATGTAGAGACATTCTTCGACACAGCGTGGCTCTTTAGGCAGTTCGGTTTCAGGTTCTATGCTCTTGATAACTGAGGACGTTTCTGTGGGGGTACAATTGCCAACCACAAATGTGGCCTTAGTTGGTGACCCTGGTAGGAGCGGGTTTATGGATTTATCTGCATAATATTAATCAAAATAAGAATTTGAGAAATACAACCTTTTTTCTTTCTCCCTAAACTCCAGAACTTAATTTTTTTATTATTACAATTAAAAACATCACAGAACTGTTACCTTTTTGCTCTTTGGCAACCGGAGCCTCATCTAATTGTCTGGGTTTTGGATTATGCTTTAAAGGTAAAGACAATTTTCTGCAGCAGTTTTCAGGAATATTTTTTTGGATCACTAAAGGAGATGTTATAGGGTTCTTCAGCGACAGTGTGGATTCCATTTCTGTCTGCTCAAAGAAGATGTATTTGACAGCAAGCAGAAGAGCCAAGCCAAGTGTAATTACTTGCTCAATATCCATACTGGCCATTCTAAAAAGATTAAAATTAGAGGAAAATCATTCATTACAGTGCTTTAACTTACACTGCCTTAAAAAGATCTAGTTAAACCAAGGGAAAACACAACTTTTTAAAATTTCTGCCAGCCCCCCCTTGCCCCCTCTTCACTGCAAGTATTTTGCTTACATAGAGCCACAATCCCATGCAAATTATCAGAATTATAATAGCACTGTGTCATGCTATTTTTTTTTCTTTTCAGTAGAGATAGCATGACCAGTTATAATAGAAACTACATAGAAGAATGCATGTATAGGGACAGTGGAATCAGATTCTGATGGACAACCCAGCACTTTGCTGCATGCTAGGATTCTTGCAAAGGACAAGGTGGCCATTGGTCTAACCCAGAAAGATGCTTCTCCCCTTATCCAAGAGTGCATACTCACTTAACAAGATCAGTTGTGCAACAATACAATTACTTGATCCAAAGCATACACTGTATCTGTAAACTGAAAATAACTTGCTAACCACCCAGATTCTAGTTTTGTTTTTTGTACTGGTTGACTGTCAATATTTCTGCTTCAAAATCAGAACAAATGCCATTTTGAAATTTTTGGTGAAATGGTAAACACAGGTTTATTATACCATCAAATTACATAAACTGGAGTTCTGCAAAAATATAAAGTGAAGTCCAACAGAAATAATCTATGATAAATGCAATGCAGTGCAATGCACTAGCAATACCTTGTAAACATACCTGGAAAGGTAGAATTGCCACAGAGAAACATTAGGCTCAATTCTCTTATGTGCAGTTTCATCCAGTCCCATTGAAATGTCTGATGTGCTGTTCTGGGCAGATGGTTCTGCTATCCAGCGACTGTGAGCATGTACAAGAACCAAACCTAGAGACTTAATTTTTAAACAGATATTCTAATTAGTTTACTCACCCAGTAATAGGGATCAATATCTGAAATACTGTACACATACAAAACTGAAGCTAAGCACAACACTAAAAAATGGTAAATGCCATTTCATGGTTACTTTCAATGTACTGTAATCTTTTACTATATAGACTAATTTTGCCAAGAAACTCTCATTACAAGTTATGTGTTCAATTATTTATTGTTTCTCTACGATTTACACACAATTAAAATGTTTAGGTTATTATTAACTAACTTTCTTCTAAGCTAGAGTGACAGAAACATGCTAAGAGTAGAGAGAATGGTGGGGCAGTTCACTAGAGCTTTTTTAACATGTCAGGCTTTGAGCTTAGTGGTCCTGCTAGTTTTTTCTTTTTGGTCTGTACACTTGGGCCAGATTGGTTATGCTCTGAATTTGCTACACTTGGGTAAATCTCAATAATTCTTGACTGATGGTAGCGGTCATTTTTGTTGTAACAAAAGCAAAAAAACCTACCATAATCATTTTGACTCTCTGAGTTACAGGATTCGGTTTGTTTTCTTCCTCTTCTAGAACACGAGCAAAGTGACTAAGCTGCCATATAGGACGGCCTTCACGACTTTCACGTGAAAGCTGCAGGAACACAAAGTAAATTTATTCAGCAACATTTCCCTGGACTCTCCTGCTCCATCATCATATTAAAAACTAATGGCATTATGTAGAATTTTAGGTTAATATTTCAAAATGAAAACTATAAACATTATAGTGCAATTGGATTTTAACTCTCTTGAACATTCTACAAGGCTGATTTATATATTAGGGAAATGAAGGCGGTTTTCATAAGCTCTCAGGGGCTTAAGGCAGCCAATTCTCCCCTCCCCTTCTGTTTTTCCCCCCTCTTTAATTGACACTCTGCTACTGTCAACAATCCACGCTGGCTGGAATATATTTTGCTCTAATGAGGCCTTTTTTGGGTTATTTACAAAGTCATATTTTGCTGCATACATAGAAAGTCCCACAAGAATGTCATTACCCTTCCCTTATCTGTGTGTGGCCATACTGTATTGCTTTCATTATTCACACAACCCACCTCAGTTCACTACTGGATAGAGTGGTCATAATGAAAGCTAAGATAACTAGTATATGGGCCAATCCATCACTTCTGCATATGGAGTTCTCTGGGATATGGGACCTTTGACACCTTCACCTTCTCAATGAAATCACACATGCCTCCCAAAATCCACCCCCGAGTCAAGGGACCCTTTGGGACAGCATAAGATGAAGTAAAAACTTCCACAAAGGTTGGGGGCAACTCTTGATTCACCCTTTCAGCGACAGTCCTACCATGCTGCATTCCATACTGTTGCCAAGGATCTACTGATCCTCAAGAGGTGTAGTGGCAGTGGCGGCAGCCAGTGTGTGTGTGGGGCGCAAAATGGGAACTGAACTGAGAAAGGAAAAATGGCAAAGATCTGCTCCATCAACTTACTCCATTTGCAGAATGGCTGAATCTAATTTGGGTTGTTTATAATAAAATAAAGCATATGCATTAACTAAGATCGGAAACATGCCAGTGGAAATTCTTCCACACAAGCATCACTGGGAAAAATAACAGTGGCAACCAAGTACATCATGCACAGCTTCCACTCGTTTTAATGGGGCCTCCAAGAATAATTTCCCACTAGATTACACATATACACATATAATGATGCTGAAATGATCTCACCTCCAACACTAAGGATACACAAGCAGGAAAGAAGGTCATGAAAACGAAGTAGTTCGCGAGAACAGACAAACATCCAAAACAGCACATGATTTCAAGCTGTCTCACTCCTGTTAGGGAAACAATACTGAACCATTAGAATCACAGTCTTCTGCCACTGCAGAAGTCATATGAATACAGCTACCCATCCCAACACTCTCTGCTTTTAGAAATACTGCCCCCCCCCTCCAATGGCAGGTAGAAGTAAACACTGTACCATAACAATCACATGATACAACATGGAAAAAGACAGCAGAGGACACAGTAAAGAGATAAAAACCTTTTGCTACTTTGATTAATAGTTTTCCCCCCCAAGTTACTGGCAGACAACTCTAATTAAGCTGATTTTGGTTTGTGTAGACAAGAACAAACTCTTAGAATAATGTTAATTTGTTTCAATGTAGTGTAGCCAGAGACCACTTGCGGTTTCTTTCTCCAAGGTCATATATACTCCTCGGGCTTCTCCATACCACTCATGAATGTTGTATGTTTAAATATTTATGTTAAAAAGAATGTGTAGCCACAATTGGAACCCCAGCCAGCTGTAGGTCAGTCTTTCAAGTAACACGTTTATTTATTTAAATAGACAAACCCAGGTTTTGCTAAGTGCCCACATCTCTGCAGAATCTTGTCAAGATAATCAAGAGGAGAACAGAAAGAGCTACTTTCCCCTGTCCCTACTAGAAAGATCTGTGTTCCAACCACCTGATGCCCAGGGACAGACGTAGGAGGGAGAGACTAGTGCATTGGTCTGATCTGTTATAAGTCACCCTGGAGATAATTTGACTGAATGGTAACAAAGTAAATAATACATAACTGATAGCACACACATTCTCATGTGTCTGTAACTACTAAGGAAAAGAAAGGGAAAAGCTTTTTGTAATTGAATTAATAATCCTTTATATCATCAAGTGCATCGGATAAAACTGGCTTACCAAATACTGAAATTGCACATCCATAGATGATCACTAATTTGTGTCATGACAAGTACAAGGTCTTAACTATGCAAGACATTTTGCATGTATACCATCTGAACATGCACGTAGATCAGAAAAAAAGCTAGGCAGATTTTTTTTGAAAGACAGCCTAATTACTTTACTAATGGAGGTACAAGAGAGTAAGGTAAAGCCTGGCATCAGTGTGCTACGGGCAGACAAGAGTTGGGGGGCGGGGAATCAAAGCTTCTTCTTGTCCAGTATTTGCAAAACCAGCCAGCCAAATGTTTGTAGAAGTTAGAAGCAAGGCATGAAGACCTGCCTCAGTTATTGGTAATTAGAGCTATGATGGAGAGTTCATTGAGTTGTCATGCGGCATGCCTACTGTAACTGCTCAAAAAACCAGGATCTTTCCCCCCTGCTCATTTTAAAACAAACAATCTTGGTGAATATCTAATTGATTAATCAAAATCTCCTTAGATAAAATGAAGGTTCTTTGGAAGATGGAGGCTGGCGTGGAACATAACAGATCAACAGGAAAGGGATGGTGTATTTAAAGCAGGAGTGAGAAAAACTTAAGTACTTAAAAGACGCATGTTTTTGAATCTAGCAATCTGAGGATTTGGATATACATTTCTACTTCCTTTTCCTACTGGACTTAGAAATCAGGGCATGAAATAGCCTATGAATGGGGTGAAGCAGGAGAATGTGCACTGTATCATCAGGTTAGGAAACACTTGTCCTGGTGCTTCTCACCATAAGTCACACACAGGCTATTTATCATGGACAGATGTCAGACTACAGAAAGCAATACTCCATAAAAATCAAGAAACCCCTTTTGGGTCCTCAAAGAAGCAACCCTACAGCAGCAAAACTTCAAATGGCAGTAAAGCCAGCACCCATAAAAAGGCTTCCAGTTCAATTAAATTGCAAAAGTGTCATAGTGCTGACTGCAGCTTATAAAAAATTGCCAAGATTCTGAAACTTACAGCTAAATTCCTCTTCAGAGAACTGAACACACCCAAACTTACCAGACATTGTACCAACACCAATGACAAGACACTCAACAAGAGCATCAAGTGTAAATGTAGGGCCCAGAATTGCCATTCCACGTGAAATATTGTCTCTCACTTCATCCTACCCATAAATAAATGAATAAAAATAAAGATATTCAGATGAGGAGACAAAATAGAGCCATCTAAACTGACAGAGAGAATTAAAAAAACAAAAAAAAATGACAGCTGTTTAACAAGCAAAGATCCAAAACCTGTACCTGCTCACTTAGGGTTAGATGACCTAAGGGCTGGTAACTGCAGCACCTGTTGTGAAGCACCTGTTGTACATAACTCTTAATCATCTTGAGCAATGATTTAAGACAGGGGTGTCAAACATGTGGCCCGGGAGCCGGATTAGGCCCTCGGCCAGCTTCTATCAGGCCTGCAGTGGAACTGGCTGTCTTCTGCTTCTTCCAGTTATGCTGCTGCAGCATCATTGTAGGTTTGCAGTTTACAGATACACACCTGGACAGCATACTCAAGATTGCAACAGCACAGATATTTTGATGCAACAATTCAGAGCAAGAGGTGTCAGTTATCAGACACTGTTAAATAAACAAAATATTCCAAGAGTGCTATATGTTTTAAGCATGTTTTTATTTTAAGTAAAAAAACAACCTTTGTGTCTGTGTCCTTTATAAAGTTTATACCTCCACTACCAGGCATTACATTTTATGACACACATGGTCCGGTCCAACAAGGTCTCATTTATGTCAGATCCAGTCCGAACTATTTGTATTAATTCATACTGTTATAAAGTGTGTATGTTAACAACAATATCTAAATAAAGAATTAAAAAAAAATTTCCTGTCAGATCTAGACCTCGCAACAAATGAGTTTGACACCCCTGATTTAAGACATTTATATATGGCCACAATCCCAAACAGACATGAAGCTTCCTTTCCTGATTATCGTAAGACTTTATTCTTTAATCATCCCTTGTTCTGATGCAATCATTATTATTGCAGCTGAAATAACAGGCTCAACAAATACTAAACCAGTGTGAAAAAAACATGCATGTTCTACTGTTTCAAGGGGCACACCAAACTTGTTTGGCCATCATACTTTAGAACTGTATTGTTGAGGAACGAAACAAACCACAATTTCGTTCAAGTGCATGAGTCAGATGTCAAAAATTGTGTTTTCTTTCAGACTATGAAATCAAGATTGAAGATGTCACATGTGAGAGGAAGAGTGCAAGTTTGAGGGCTTCCTGGACTGTTCTCATTATATCTGAATTTAACCACTTTTGGCTTGTTACAGTTTACATTTCTATATTAACACCTAGAAATAATAGTTACATTTGTTTCTACTGGCCATTATTAATGTTGCAGTTGTTCATGTTGCAGTTGTTAAAGCTACAGCAAAATGACTGTGATTCACAATCTGATTAAATCATGGCCATTTAAAAATCTGTGACTGACACCCCTCACCAGCCAAGGATGTAAACCAAATTTTCCATTACGTAATTCACATACTTTTTGAAGATCTGTATACAAATTGACTGGCAAGGAGTAAGTCACATTAAACAATACTTCTGAGCTACTTAAAAGTATATATTTCAAGATCTTCCATCAGTCAGCCTATATGCCTTTCAAATTCAGAATTAGTTTTGTTGCCATATGATAAATAATAATAATAATTAGATCTGTGTAGAGACAAGGGGAATAATAGGGAAATCAATGTATTTCTGTTTGCACAAATACACAAGGCCACTGAAGGTTAAGGCTGCAATCCTGTGCACACTTCCAAAGGAATTCCATTAGCCTCTGACAGGCTTATCCATTATAAATTCAACTAATCCCTTTTAAAGCCTTTTAAGTCAGTTGCCTTTACCAGAAGGCGGCAAATTCAATACAACGTGCTAATTGACGATAGTATTTTCTTTGGTCTGAGAGCGAGTCCACTGGTTACAGTGTTGGACCAAGGGAGCCGGGCACAGAAATTTCCACTCAACCCAGAATTGTAGTGAAAATAAGAGGGAGAATCATGAACTGCTTGAAGGAGAGGCAGGATAAGAACAGAATGAATGAAATCTCCTGTAGTCAGTTTGACTGAGTGACCCCAGATGCAGGTGTTACTAAAACGCCCAAAAACTTTTAAACCTTTGTTGGAGAACAGGAGCACCAGCAAGATGTAAGTAAAGTAATTTGTACATTAATTTTTTAAAACAGTCCTTCCAATCTTATGCTCTTAAATTAAGTTTTCTTGTTACGGAAATAGAAAGACTGGCTTACCTGTGAATTGGAACTGAGTGCAAATTTGGCTAATGCACTGGCTCTGGAAAGGTCAATCAGAAGCAGGAAAAATGGCAAAGCTTCACTGAAAAAAATTAAAAAGGATAATGATTTTAAGTATAATCTTTAAAATACACATACAAAACTGGAAAATGCATATTGGGAGACTATATTTAGGGCCAAATAATCTACACCAGATTTAGCTGCACTTTAGAAGAAGAGATTGGATTTATACCCTGCGCTTCACTACCCGAAGGAATCTCAGAGCAGTTTAGAATCCCTTTCCCTTCTACTCCCCACAACAGACCCCCTTTGAGGTAGGTGGGGCTGAGAGAGCTCTCTCGAGAACTGCCCTTAAGAGAACAGCTCTGAAAGAACTTGTAACTGACCCAAGGTCATACCAGCAGCTACAAGTGGAGGAGTGGGGAAATCAAACCTGGTTCTCCCAGGTTAGAGTTCACACTCTTAACCACTACAGCAAACTGGCTCTCTTTAGCTTTTAGACCTCAAGCAAATACAGAGGTCGATTCGTAGAAAAAGAGCTTGGGGAACTCATTAGCGTAACTCATTAGCGTATGCCACACCCCCTGACATCACCGGAAGTGTGTCATAAGGCCACAATCCCTGACATCACCGGAAGTGTGTCATAAGGCCACAATCCCTGACATCACCGGAAGTGTGTCATAAGGCCACAATCCCTGACATCACCGGAAGTGTGTCATAAGGCCACA
>NW_015160847.1:738497-742078 GCF_001447785.1 Gekko japonicus | reverse complement strand
TCATAAGGCCACACCCCCTGACATCACCAGACGTGTGTCATAAGGCCACACACCCCGCCCCCAACGGTCCCGGCCACCACCGCCGGCCTTGCAGCTCCGCTGCCGAGCCCCATGAGGGGCCCGGCGGTGGACCTGCAAGGCCGGTCGGAGTGCGAGGAAGCCCCGCGAAGGCCCTCCCTGGCCCCAGGCAGGCAGGGGTGGGGAGAGGCGGGGAGGAAGCAACTAACCCTCCCTCTTCTCCTGCCTCCTCCTGGCTGAATGAGGGCCAGAAGTGGGGCGGCTAGAAGCAGGGGGCGAGGCTTCGTCATGTGCCCCGCCCCCCGCACCTCACCCGGGGGAACGGCGATCCCCCCGAATCGACCTCTGAGCAAATATAGAACACAGCTCTGGGAAGCTTCTGTGGACATTTGGGTGTATCCCCATCTCCCATCTGTTTGCTGAATAGATGAGGGTATGAAACTCAGTATAAACCACAGAGACTATGGACACAGAGTGGCACAATTTATGTTTTTTGAGGGATAAGGAACTCTTCCAATGATTCCAGTGTACAAATAAGATTTTGCAGGTCTAGGCCAGGGCACTTGATAGCAGTGGGAAACATGAAGTGAAAACACATGGGAGGGGGATGAGGTCATATGGGGGGCTTTTTGTCACCAATTCGAAAGTAGGATGAGTGGCTCATTCATAACTTTCAGTCACAGAAGTACCTGATACTAGCCTGGCTAAACTCAGAGAACCACATATGGTGCCCTCCTGTGGGAACCTGTGGTTAGCGTGGCTGTGACCTACTGGAAGCTTGGAGACTTTTCAGCCACCACCCTTCGATTGTGGAACTCCCTCCTCCAGAAACTGAGGCTGCTACTGTTCCTGCAGGTCCTCCAGGTTAAACTAGAGACTTTTCTTTTCCAAAAGTCCTCTGAATCAGATTGATATTTGGATGGTGCTATTGGGATGGTGCTTACTGAGGTTTTTTCCTCCTCTGCTGTTTAGATATTTTAATGTAATTCTATATTGTTTGTGGGGTCCGCGGTGGGTCAGAGGTTCAGACGCTGAGCTGCAGACTAGAAGATCTGTTGTGTGGCAGCTTGAGACCCTAGTGCTGCGTGACGGAATGAGCTCCCATCTCTAGCCCCAGCTCCTGCCAACCTAGCAGTTCAGAAGTAAGAAACTGCAAGTAGATAAATAGGTACTGCTTCGGTGGGAAGTCATGCCAGCCACATGACCACAGAAATGTCTTTGGACAGCTTGGAAACCGAGATGAGCATCGCCCTCTAGAGTCAGATTCGACTGGCTTTCGTGCAAGAGAAACCTTTACCTTTACCATTATATTGTTTGTTTTAACTTTGTTGTGAACTGCCTTGAGGACCTTCAGGTGGACAGGCAGTTTAAAAATGTGTCAAATAAAAAGACAAAATATTCCCAAGTGGCTTTGTGGGTGTGCCCTTACTTTGCTGCATCCCACACATCCAGAACTACAGAATTGGAATAGTGGGTTCAACTATACCCAGTTAGCTGAACTGCCCCTAAGCAACTGAAGCCCTAGAACATGAGAATAAGTGCGTACTTCAAACCTGTCAATTCCTTATCAAGGAAATGAATCACCACTGTGCTGAAGACAAAACTTGAGAAGATTGTGAAGAGTCCAGCAATACCTATATAAATGATATATAAGAGCAAGGCATTAAGCAGAATGCTTTCTGAAGGGAACACCATCTTCCAGAACTGAGAGACAGAGACATTCTTACCCATCTTCATCCAGAACTGCCCAAATAACTATGCTGTTGGTTATGAAGAGATCACAATCCCTAACATTCATCTATTTGTGACCAGTGGGCTTATTCGTTAACATGAACTTATTCCTTTTGTAGACAAATGTACTTTTGATCTGAGTACTCATCACTCACAATATTCATTACAGACACTTGCTTCTTTCTGTTGTGCTGAACAATAAAAATTACTTGAGTGTATGGCTGGAAAGCACATGATACAACAAGCCCTACTAAAGCCAAGTAGACATGGGCTCTGGCAGTGCATTTATGGGAGACCGCCTGGAAGAGTCTTAAATTTTATAATGGAAGAAGCTGTATCATAGTAAAATGTCACAGGATGGCACATGTACAATTTTGCCATTAGGCTGGACCTAAAAACAGTCAGATGAAATGCAGTATTCCAGTCAGATGAAATGCAGTATTCCCAGATATTTCAACATTCACTGAACAACTTCTGTAAAAAATGTATTGAACTATGGCTTCAAGTCAAAGATTTGTGGGTACTGCTGCCTTTTGGATCAGGACTCAAGTTTGAATGATTCATAGGCAAAAAGTAGTTTTTTCGCATGGTTCATCACCGTAGATAGAAAACACGTGGCTGACTTCCGGTTTTGGCTCCCTCAATGGCGACCGCGATCTCTTGGAGCTCCGAGAGACGCGTGCCATGAATCGGTGGATGGGAGGGGGTGCGATTGTACGCATCCCCCCCAGAGCCCTAGCGATGGGCTCCTAGCCAGGGGGGGCTTGCAGGGCACTTCCTCCGGCAAACAGCCGGCGAAGGGGGGCTCCTCCTTGCCCCAACGGTCCTGCAGCTGATTTCCGAAATGGAAGCGGGGACGCACAAGCGTTTGGTGGCCGGGTGAGGTAATCGTCAAGGGTGAGATCTACACGGAAAAGTGAGTGTTTGTTTAAGCAAAGACTCCAGAAAAAACAGACTGAAAACCTCCCCTTAACAGAACGAGGGGGGGGGGACTCCCCCTCGAAAAGAAAAAGCGGCATGATAAACGCATGGAGGGGGGGCAGACTGCAAAAGTAAATGGACTAAATTAAAGAACTTTTGAGAACTTACCAAGCAACTTTAAAGGATCCTGAGACTTTGATAACATTTCATAAAAAGTAAACAATTCCCAAACATGGCGCCTCCGAGGAGGGAGGAGAAGGACAAGCAATCAAAACTGAAGTTCCCTGTTGGAAATGCCAGTCCAGCGAGTTCTGCTCCTAGACAGGACACTACTATAGACTTCCAAAATATGCTGACTGAGGCTTTGCGCCCTCTGCTGGAACAAATGACATCACTATATGCGAAATTTAGTGACACTACTAAAAAGACAGAAAAAATGGAGCAAGAGCTCAAAGAAGTGGAAGCCAAAACACAAAAGCTTCAAAAACACATGCCAGGGATGGGAAAAAAGCGAGCAACTGACGAGGCACAGCTTTTACAGCTGCAAATGGAAAATGCAAGCTATGTCCTAAGATTCCAGGGGATTCCTGAAGCAAGAGGAGAAGATTTAAAGCAGACTATGTGTGATCTATTGGGTCCGGTTGCAGATTTAAAAGTGGATTTTGTACAAAACAAAATAGACACTATCTATAGATTGTACTCTGATTACATAGGAAAGAATAATCTGCCCGGCGAGATTGTGGTGAGATTCTCCAGGAGACAAGTAAGAGATCAAGTTTTGAAAACAACAAATGGAACCACCCTGAAGATCAAAGACAAAGAAATTAAAGTTATGGATATTCCATTTGAAATAAGGAAAAAGAGAAAGAAATACAGAGACTTGGCGCTGCTTTTACAGAAAAAACAACTTT
>NW_015160847.1:724677-738449 GCF_001447785.1 Gekko japonicus | reverse complement strand
TTCAGCAGGGAAAGGAGAGAAAGATGATGACGGCAGCAGCAAGGGAAGTCAAGAAGGAGGAGTACTGGCATCTTCTGATGAGGACTCAGTTTCTGAACTGGAGGTGGCTGCCCCTAAATTAAGCTATCAATTGAGAAATAAGAAGGAAAAAATGAGTTGTGATTGTTCTCTAGATCCTGTTTTAAACCAATTTAAAGCACAGGAGCTCTTTATACAGTCAGTTTTGTTGCAGATGCTAATCTAAGCAATAAGAATTATGTACTCACTTAAGGTAGCAAACTATAAGCTAAGTTACTAGAGGCTAATTTTGTAAGCATTGTGTATGACCAACATCTCTTGGGGTTTTAGTTGTTTTCTCTACTTTCACCTGTAGTTTGTAGTACACCCTCCCTTGTTTCTTTGTAGTTTATAGAAAATGCAATTTAAAAAATCCCCTACGGGGGCACAAAAACCAACAATACGACATGTCTGAGAGTTAATTCTTGTCTACATCCACTGATTCTTATAGATATATACAAATCACCATATGAAATCAAGATACTTACCCAATATATACTTTGATCCAAGCTGCCGCAGATTTTGAAACTGGAAGTATATATATAGGATTGCTATACAGCGCGTGATTGTCAGGATTATGATATCACTGCTCAAAACATCCTACAAGAGATAAACATAATTACATTTCAGAACAGAAGTGGTGTTAGTCTATTCTAGCAAAACAAAAAAGGAATCTTGCAGCACCATAAAGCTTTTGTGAACTTCAGCCCATTGGATTTGATGAGACGGGCCCAAGTCCATGAAAGTTTATCCCCCAAATCAAATAAGTTTGTTCATTTGCTGAATTTTCCTTTTACTTGTTCACCTGACAGTGATCCAGACCATGAGCTGCTCTCATTTCTGTCCACTATGATGTAAGCTCTTTGGGGAAAAAAACTGACCAGGGCTGGACTAAAAGGTCCCTCCCCCTCTCACTGCAAGAACAATCATGACTACCAAGGACACTTGTCCTGATAGAAAATTAGTCTGGTAAAACCAACAAATCCTAGCTATTCCTCTAATGTCTATTGAAATTGAGTGAGTACTGTAGAATTCACTAGGTAGAAATGTCAGGCAAACAAGCAGAATTCACTAGGTAAGCAAATTCTATGCTCTTCTTCCAGTGGACTAAACCCATGGAGCATTGCAGAGCAGTGTCCAAACCCACATGAGAGAAAAGAAGCAGAGGCAGAGGTTAGAGACGGGACTTAACAACACACTGAAGAAATCAGCTGCCAAGGGTGTTTCAGCCAAAGCAAAAGGCTAATCCAATAGTGCATAATAAATGTATGTAGAGGACAGGTAGGCACACTTTTTATCTCTTCACTGGAAACACCAGATCCAGTTGCCCAGGAGGAAATTGTCCCACTGAAAGATGGAGGCAGGATACCTTCAAGGAGAAGGTGTCCCAAAGTTATATAAGCAAATATACACTGGGACCCCTGGGACAACAGAAGTCTTGTAAACCTTACTGGATCTCCCTTTCACTTCATAAAAAGGAAAGGAGGTCTTCTAAAAGGATGGGATAAACTCTAGTGGCCCTCCTGACATCAAAACAATGCCAGTTCCTCTCATTAGGATAGCTGAGCTTGGGGCAGAAACAGGGCAAAACAAGCCCCTGCTCCCTGGGAAAACGACAATTAACCTTAGGAATAAAAAATGGATCTGAGCAAAGAACAAAAACCCTCTTGGTTAAAAACACTACAGCCAGGAAAGCCATCTTGACAGGCAGAAAGATTAAGGAAACTTTCAAGACAGGCTCGAATGGAGCTCTGGTTAACACTTGCAAAACGGTGTTAAGACACCGAGTAGGGAAATATATGCAACAGAGGAAGCTACAGCAAAAGAAATTGCCTGATGTGTAATGAGAGTACCGGGGGACAGCTGATTCAGGAACAAGGCCAAGGTGCCCCTGAAAAGAATTCTAAGACAGGGAGGACAGAAGGTGACAGAGGAGGAAGTCCTTTTTCTTGGTCCCAAAGCCAGAGGAGTTCTGGTACACAACAACGATCGTGACAGATCCCACTGAGAGAACATCTAACACCTGCTCCAAATGGCTCAAACCTCCTAACCCAGCCCTTCCAGCCATACAACTGAAAGTAATCTGGCTTTTGCAAAAAGAAGGGACCCTGGCTGAGAAGATCTATCCAAGTTGGTAGCTTCATGGGAGTATGCAGTGGGAATTTGACAAGGTCCACAAACCAGGGGCAGTGGCTCAGAAAACTCAGGGTAATCAAGATGATATCTGAATGTTCCTGTCAAATTTTGCAAAGTACCCTTGAGAGCACCAGAACTGTGTGTGCAAGGAGATGGAATACACAGGTGCTTTCACGGGGGCCTTGGAGGGGTTTAAAAACAGAGAACTCTGCCATTACTAGTCTTAAAAAAAATCTCAGGACCTTGACATTGCCCAAGAAGGCAAACAGATTGACTTGGGGGGGGTTTCCAAAGTAAAAAAACCCCCAGTAATCTGAATGCTTCCTTATGGAGAATGCACTCTCCTAGGTCCAGGGCCCTTCTACCTGAATCCTGTCTATGCTTTTAGTGTGCAGGACTGGATGCTATGAATATCTGGAAGAAGAGGGGAGCCTCTCTCCTCATCACTGAGCACTGGAAATCCTCTGCTTGTTCACATAAGCCAGCTGCTAGGCCATCTTAGTGTGCCTTCAGAGGAAAAGGCCAAGGATGCAAACTGACAACGCTAGATCTTTTTCCTAGTTGTCTTCTCCCTCCTCCTTGCCCTTGCTAAATTTTGGCCAGTGTTAGAAGAAGAAGAAGAAGAGATTGGATTTATACCCCGCCCTTCACTACCCAAAGGTGTCTCAGAGCGGCTTACAAACTCCTTTCCCTTCCCCTCCCCACAACAGACACCCTGTGAGGTGGGTGGGGCTGAGAGAGCTCTTGACAGAAACTGCTCTTTTTCAAGGACAGCTGTGCCAGAGCTTGTGACTGACCCAAGGTCACATCAGCAGGTGCAAGTGGAGGAGTGGGGAATCAAACCCGGTTCTCCCAGATTAGAGTCCGCGCACTTAACCACTACACCAAACTGGCTCTCTCTTAAAGGCAAGACCCCTGCAAAAGGAAGCAGGGGGCAGACCATGAAGAATCTGCAAGTATTTACTGCTGATGAAGATGATGACAAACCTTACCAGGAATGAGGGATATGACTCCTAGCTCAGCCCTAATAAAAATCTTCTCAAGAGTACCTCTTCCCTAGTGGTCAAAGAGAACACCCCATGGTCTGTTTTACTGGAAGTGTGTGTGGAAACTGGGGTTCAGATGTAGCAAGAAGTGAAGGTTTGCCGATGAAACAGAACATTTAATTATTGACTAAAGATGTGAAGTTTAGACAAAACTTGGACACACAGCTTTCCTTCTAACAAGGACATTGTCATTCCACACACCCACCATGGAAAAAACTAGAAATCTTGGGGAATGCTAAAAATATTTTCTTTTTTGGAATGAGAAAACTGGTTTTAAAGACAAGGTTTTATTAACTTAGAATGTAGCATGAAGACTTTTATGTAAGACAATTTGTAGAGAACAATAATTTCTGTGTAAACTGTAGATATATACCATCAATTTTCAAGCACATGGCTAATTTGCTTGAGTGTGACTTATTTTGTCCACACTTAATATGCTATTATCACATTCACCCTTGAAAATGAGTTTCAGATAGCACAATTATGTAGATAAGAAATTTCAGAAATACATTTAACTTCTTACTTCTTCAAGTTTGGGGCACTCATAATTCCAGCCGCAGATCTTATCGTTACCAGTGAACATTTTCATGGACATCATGCAGATGGTAAGAGTTACAGTTCCCACAATGACCTCCCATGGATGAGAGGCCACAAAAAGCCCGTGCAGTCGGAAGAGACCGGACAGCATCTTCGAACTTGTACCTGCAAATCTAGGACTAAATAAAAAGAGAACATAAAATACTGTTAATACAGCAAACATGTTCAGGCGTAAGTAGAATAAAAATGAAGGAATTCCTCACAAGATTGGCATTTGATCTCTTTAAAAAGTCCTTCAATTACTGGTCAGATAATAGTGCTTAAATCATTTATTTATGACAATAATACACAAAGAAGAGATCCCAGAGACTTTATAGGGTATCACATCAGATCATACAGAAGCTATTCCTCAACACAGCAAGATGTCATTTACCCTGACTCCTAAACTCTTATATCCCATATCCCACCATTTTTTAAATAATAAGCATTCTGGCAATTAGGGATGAATGCTCCTAAGGACATGCAAAGTGAAGGGAATGCTTTTCAAGTGCTCTGCGACTTGCTCGATCTAGTCTCCTAGGCTTTATTCTCAATCTGCCTTCCTTTCACTGTAGTAATCCCAAGGATGCCTGAGAGACAGCCTGGGCTAATATAGGAAGTAGTCACTCATTCAAATATGCGATACAAATTTAGCCTCTTCTTTGGGCTTGCATCTTGTCTGCCAGTACCTAGGAGATGAACAGCCTCACCAGATGCACTGTGAAGAATGGCACTCTGATCCAGGGACTGTCCTATCAAACACTATGGGAAAGCACAGCGTGTTTGCATTTACAGTACAAAGCTTTCATAGCATATGCATGTATAACAAACATAGTTGCCAACCCATTACTGTGTAATACTTTTGTGGATACATGCATACTAAGACAGTATACATTATAGGTAATATTCCAAGTCAGAATTTTGCTGGTCTTAGATAGACTAGATAGATAGACTAGATAGATAGACTAGATAGATAGATAGATTAGGTAGCAACTCCAGGACTGCAGCTCTAGGATGACTACTTCATGTGTCCTCTCTTCACCTTGTTCTGAATTTAAAACAAGAAGTACACATGAAGCACAGCAAACACTCTGGCAGGAAAATTTTACAAGTAAATAGTCCATTCTGTGGATGTTTGCAAGGCCTGATGTGAGTAGGAACAGATGTATGACATACTTATTTTGACCAAGTCATAAAAACTACACTTTCTACTTTAAGTACATATTGCACATTACAGTACTAAGCGTATCAGCTACATATCTTATATTCAATGCATTCATCCTCATAACTGAAGACCAGTAAGGCAATTCAGATGTGCTATTTCATACTGTAGACATAGGCTTTCCAATCAAACTTGATTGAATTATTTCTCACAAAATTAACTTCCATGTAGAATTCTAAATGCCAAACATAGTACAATTGCTATGGGGGGGGGGGAGCTCAAAGCTGTACTCTTTTATTTTAAGATGTAGTTTAAGTACTTGGTGGTGCTCTCCCAGGTAAAAAAAAATCACATGAAATACTTAAAATTGTATCTTAATATGAAAAACACTCCTTTTCAATGCCAAGTGCCATTTAGTATAGGCTTGAAAATAATTACAGGACTAGTCCCTGATTAGCAGGTAGGAACTGCTTTCAGGCAAGCAGAGAGGGAAAATGCACAAAAATGGATTACTTTTTTTCCTTTAAGGCCACAAAAGATAAATATAGGCTGCATGGATCAGTAAAGTTAGTGATTATATTTAGGAGGCTGAATTACTATACAAATATTTGTTAAAGGTATGAGTAACAAATAAATGTGGATTAAAATGATTTATACTGTTGAATATTCTAAAACAGTGTTCTTCTAGTAGGTACAAAAAAGGTTAGCCTTTTAGGCAAAAATAAGTTATGAAAACTTTTTGCCCATACTCATCACTGAAAACAGACATGATGCAGACCATGTACCCACATAAGCAGCTCACTCACACTTCTTGTATTTAATTGCATTGCATTAACTATGTTTCTTTATTTAATTTATACCTCACTTCCCCCCCCACTGGGGATGGGGACCCAAAGCAGCTTACATTGTTCTTCTCTTCTCCAAGTTACCTCACAACTCTATGAGGTAGGGTTAGCTGAAAGTATGTCACTGGCCCATGGTCACTTAGCTAACTTCAATGACAGACTAATGATTCATACCCGGATCTCCCAGATCCTATATGATCCTCTAACATAGTGTTAACTCACCAGACATCAGCAGCCCAGATGGGTGTGCTGTTGGCAAGCACATGGGCCAGCATATGTGGCAACTGTATTTCAATGTGATGGAACACACCTGGAATACTTACTTAGGTGCACATCCACATCAATATATTTGAACACTTGTTAGCTATGTCTTTAAAGTGATAATTAAGAGCAACATATGCAAATTTCTTTTCTTGAAGCAGTTCTTTTTATGACAGAATTAATAATTAAGGAGTAGCTTGGGAAGTTATTTTCCATTAGCCAGGCTTACTACTACAAGCTTTCTGGTCAGTATCATCCATACATTACACTGAATCATACATTAATGTCTCAGCAGAGTAAGTTCAGAAATAGGACAATATTTAGAGGAGCTCCTGTGGTGCAATCGGTTAGCATGCAATACTTATAAAGAAAGAGGACAATATTTTAAGAACAGTCTAATTATCTACTAAATATGATTAGTAAATTTCAGCCCTTCTGAATAGAAGTGCCACTAGCCTTTTTTGAACTATGAAGCGAAAATAATAGGCAAACTAGTATGTTTTGTAGTGATCTCTGAAACAATGTGCTGAAGATTCAGAAAAATTCTGCTTTTACAATGCGATTCTAAACACACTTTCCTGGGAGTAAGCCCCACTGAACAGACCTGAGCAGCATTCAGAATAGACCTGTTCCCTTAGTGCCATACAGTCCCCATGGCAGACTTTCAACCAGTCCATCTCCTTTGGAGAAGCTGCTCTAGCATCCTTAAGAGAAGGTTCGGGCAAGATCAATAAGGAGCACTTTGCAGTTATAGCTTTGATAATGACTTTCACTTATGTTTAAAACAAAACCTTTTCTTACTCAGTACAGTCAGCCTCAAAGCAAAGTGGTCTGTTATGCAGCAAAAGCTTCTCATTGTTAAACTCAGTGCCAACAGATCAGTTTATGCCGAGAACAAAACACTACTGATTGCTGCACTGAATAAAAGCAAAAGCAACTTTATCTTGAACTAATTAAGTCTCCCAACTATATAACCCCTTAGCAGTTCTACAGATACAGAACAGAGCCAAATTACTGTGCAGAATTAGGAATTATGCTGCACTTGTCATTAAAGTAATACTGGTAAATCTATGACTGACCAGAAAGTGTTACAAACGAACACAGAGATGAATTTTGTTAAGTGTGAGACCCTGCGGAGGAAATCTCACTCAGTCGTCAAAAGCCAAAATAGTTATATGGTTCAAGGTTGGTTTCTTTAACAAAAGGAAATAAAATCACTCCTAAAGGAAGGAAAATTCTAATATCCTCGGAGAACCTCTGCTGTCCAAATCTTACTTTGTTGTCAGTCACACCCCAACAGCATCTTTGCTGTACGCTCCACATTTTCCAAAGACAAACCTAAACCCCAGCGGTGAAGCAACAACCGACAATTCCTTGAACAGGAGTTACCAGAGACTCTTTCATTGAACCTGACAGTCTTGTCCAGTATTGTTAATAGCCTCCTCCTCGGAACATCCGAGCCACAATATCCTCGAGTAGAACACAAAGATCTTTAACTTGTCCTTTGGGATTCTGACTCTACCTTCCTCTCCCCAAAGGACTTCGGCGTTCGCCCAGGGACTGTACAGTGGCTGCCCCTGGGTACGGCCTGAGTAATAAAGGATGCGCTGCGGTGCCCTCCTTCAAAAGGGCCGGAGAGAGCGGCATACAAAACGCAGGGCGGAATACGGGCGGGTGGGGCGGAAGAGCCGCCTCCGAGCCCCCCTCCCCGCACAAACTAAAACCGGCAACGGGCCTTCAGGGGATTTTTTTTCTACCCTCAGGCAACGGACGAGGAAAGGTGGGGAGCGGCGCCAGCCAAGATTCGGTATCCTCGGGAGAGAGAAGGAGAAACTCCCTCTTCACGCCTTGGCCTTACCATCGTCCAGCGAACACGTCCGCTGTGCATTGCCGCTAAGGCCCCGGCCGGGCTCTCTGAGGCGCCGACGCTTCCCCAGGAGAAGGAGAAGAGGAAGCCGTCGCTTGACCGACCGTCCCGTCTAAAGGTCCCCTCCTGCCGTAAAAAGGGCTGCCCACACCGCGCCTGACAAATTCAGCCCCGAGGCCACAAGACACCGCGCTCATCCGCATCGGCACTGCTCACAGGCCGCATTCGTAGCCCTGAGGGGCATCGCCTACCTCGTTCAGAGACCGGCTGCGGCTGGCAACCCAGCAACCACCTCCTCCCCGTCTCCCGGGTCTGCCGCAGACTGAAGCAGGCGCTCGCGCTGCTGCAAGGACACCCGGCTCGCAACACCACGGCCGGTGCCATCGCCCGATCGCGCAACCAATGGCAAGCGCCCGCCACGCCCACTTTGGTGTATGTCATCGGCTCCGTCGCCACAGTAACCGGTGAGGAAAGGTGCGCAGCGCTAGACTGATCAGGAGGGGGGAACGCGCCATCTCGCCACGGGGACACCCGCCAATGAATCGCCCTGCAGATCAGCTCCTCTCTCCTTACTGGTCCGTGGCCTCTTGGCTTATTTGCATTTGGGCTTCCGCTGTCCAATTGGTTTTGTGCGTGGCAGCGGGAGAGAAGAAAGCTCGGGAGACTTGCTATTTCCATTTGTAAAGCAGCGATTCCTCCTACGCGTTGCCGTGTGGGTCCGCGCACTTGCCCGGTTTTTGTTTAGCGAGCACAATTTTAGTACTTTTGACGATGCATGGAGAACAGAAAGGCAGTCCAACCTAGTGAATTTCTGCCTGCCGTGTACCATCTGAAGTCACAAGAACAGTGCCAGAGTAAAGGCTGCAAACTTAAATTAACACACATAACTAGACCGCGGTTGACATTGTTGCTGCTGTCGTCAATCTTGCCCAATTTTTCAGGCCTTTCAGGTGCTAGGAAGCCACAAGGAGGATTTCTGGCTATTGTGTTTATAACTTGATACCAGGGTTCTTAGACCACAGAGAAAGTATGTTGTGTGTACACAATTCAATTGAACCTTCTGCTGGCAGTTCTTATGGCAGCCTGATGCAACCTTTGTTTTCCATCTACTCTGGTTTAACCAAGCAGGCTATTTCTCCTTTATCCTTGCTTGTGATCTGAATATTGCCATATAATAAATGCTGTACTAATGTAGGCATAGTTAAAGTAATTTACACTGCAGACCTAAATGGAGCTGAACAAATTTAGAGTCCAGCGGCACCTTTAAGACCAACAAAGGTTTATTCAAGGTATGAGTATTTGTGTGCATGCACACTTTTTCAAATACACTGGAATAGAAGATGGAGTTCATACTTATAGACAGGCTGGACAGCAAATTTACATGTAACATGATGAAGAATTTTTTAAGTTATGCAAAAAACAAAACTAAATAACAAGGTTATAAGGTCAACAGTTGTTGTGGCAAGTAAATTGAGACTCACTAAATGGAATTAAATGGAGCTGTTAACAGATGCAATCACTGCCAGAAGTAGGAGTTTAAAAATAAGTAGGGCATGGTTTCCTGTCCTGAAAAACACAAAAGGCTCTACATCTGACAATAGCACTACAGATAAGATTAGAATTTCAACAGCCAATCCACATACAAAAGAACCTCCTCAGGAAACAATCCATATACCAAAGAAGTTCCTCCATTAGCATGTTCATAGCTTGGGGAATTCCTACAAGATAATGACTCAGCCCTACCCCACCTTCTGGAGTAGATATAAATTACCTGCCTACCATTTTCTTCTACCTTGACACAGAGAGTCATTTCTGTGTTATACCTCTGAGGATGCCAGTCACAGTTACTGGCAAAACGTCAGGTTCTACAATGCCAAGACCATGGCCACACAACCCGGAAAATCTACAGCAACTAATGAACTCTGGCCGTGAAAGCCTTCGACAACAATTTACTTTCTGTTCTGATGAAACTAGGGCACAAAGAAAATATACATTCTTTAAGCTATCTACATTGTTTAACAAGGGAATCCCTAACCTTGTTTAGCTTGGGGACACTTTTCGAATTTTGAGAAATGTTAGTGTAATGCAATCACAAGAAACATGGAAGTTCACAAGACCCAGTGAATGTTGAGATAAGGGGAAGCTTTTTAAAACATTTGTATAGATGATATTCTTCTCACAGTAGAATGTATATGATTATGACTGCATTTCCCCTGTGTGTTGGAAATGTTGGTAAACAGGAAAAAAATCCTCCTACACATGTGATGGGAGTGTCTGAATGTGTAGGCTTATTTGACTGAGATCTATAATAGGATAAGTAACTTACTTGGGCACTGTACATCAGAGATCCCTTCAGTGGATCTTCTGGCCCTAGAAGATAGCATCAATATTTGATTAAAACTCTAATTATAGCAATAAAGCTTTGCTAGCACAAGTATGAAAACAACTTGTATCAAAAATAAACGAACAAAAATGAATGGCAGATTTGGTTTGTGATCGTGACAGATAAGGTTGCAAGGGTTTAAATTAATCTGGGAAAAGCAAATCTGCTTTCATAAAATTTTCTTACAATGTCGACAATTGTTTATAATACAATGGAGCAACATAAAGTCTATAAGAAACTTAAAAGTATATCTACCAATAATTAAATTAATTTATTATGAAACTGGTTTATTGAAAAAGTAATTAATGTTTTTAAAGTTAATTTTTAAACAATTTTTCTCATTTAAAATTGGCGACCATGGGAGGCTCTAACCATAACCTTCCACCTACATTTTTAAAAATACAGTTTTACAGTTAAGTGGGGATGTATAATTTCAGTTTTTGTAGGGATCCATGAAAATTTCAGGTGATAATATGGTTGCGAATTCTTGGTTAGGAAATTCCTGGAGATTTGGGAGTGAAGCCTGGGGAAGGTTGAGTTCAGGGAAGGGATGGACCTCAGCAGAGTTTAATGCCATAAAATTCACCCTCCAAAGCAATCATTTTCTCCAGGGAAACTGATCTCTGTGGTCTAGAACCATAGAATCACAGAGTTGGAAGGGACTGTACAGGCCATCTAGTCCAACCCCCTGCTCCATGCAGGATCAGCCTAGGGCACCCCTGACAAGTGTTTGTCCAGCCACTGCTTAAAGACTGCCAGTGAGGGGGAGCTCACCACCTCCCTGGGCAGCTGATTCCACTGTATAGAGAGCAGCTGTCATTCTAGGAGATCTCCAAATCCCACCAGAAGGTTGGCAATGCTAGGTAATTGTGTAATTGCCTGAACTTACTAATATTTATACAGTTGAAATAAAATGTGGTGGCTGTCCTTAGTTAACAACAACTACTCTTAGGCCCGGTCACATGGGCCGGATATCGCGGGGGGGGGGAGGCGTGGCTAATTGCCCTGGCGCAGTTTGATCCGCGATTACACGATCAGACGCACCGGCAGCACACCACGGGTCCTTCCCTCGACGCTGGCGGGGAAATGAGGGACCGGAGGGTAATGCTGCGCGCCGGCCCGATCACACCACGGGCATCTGGAAGCAGCCTGTGGCAAACATTTACTAGTACCTTGAAGGTACTAGTTTTTAAATGTGTATTGTCGGCGGTAAGCCACAGGTGCGCTCCACTTCCCAGATGTTGGGGTGTGAGCGCGCCCGGATAATCCGCCCACCATCCGTGCCTCTCCCGCAGCAACTTTGCCATGTGACCGGGGCCCTGGTTGGGTGGGGAGGAGACTCTAACAGAGGAATGAGGAATCCAATTAAAGCCAGTGTTGAGGAGCCCATAAGCTTGTGTACAATGGACTTTATTTGGTGTGTGCAGGGAGATATTCCCGATGCGGCAAGTATTAGGCATGTGGGGTGGGACTGGAATGGGCAGAGCCTTCATCTACCTCCTGTTTCTATTTGAGGTAGGGAAATTCTTAACCTTTGATTGGTGGCTGCTCCCACAGGGCTGCAATGGGAGCAGCGGTCTTTAAGGGGTCACTGCCACAACAGATGAGCAGCATATATCCTGAATTGCTGGATGAGGTGAGGAAACTGTTTGTTACTGCACTGGAAGGAGGTATAACTCCCAACCTTCCTCTCAAGTGGAAACTCTTACGAGAACCTGAGAGGCTTGAAGAGGCATTTGCAGACTGCCATGCTGTCTTCAAAAAGGACTATGAGGCAGCCAAGGAGGATGCTGTTGGCCATGCTTAATCCAAGCTGTACTGTAGTGGAGCCTCCACAACCTCTACATTCTTCCACTGCCTTCAGCCTACCTCAAAGGCAGCAGAAGAACCAGCATGGGGTAGTGGTTGGGGGGGGGAGAAGGAGTGAGTATGGAACTGTGAAGTGGAGCAGTAGGAAACAAGCAAGGACCATGATGACACAAAACGGTGGAGGCAATTCTTGTTTGACACTGTGTGACCAATTCTGATGATGTAGTTAAAGTAATTTGCCTTCTATCTATCCAAGATAAATGTTTCACTTAACCTGCAATCCTAAACAAGTTTATGTCTGAGTGAGCCGCTTTGCACATGGTGGGGCTTACTTTGAGCACACACTGCTATAGGACTGGCTGTTGGAACTGCACTGTAATCCATGAGTGGGGTACAAAGCCACAGATTCCACATTTTGAAGTGACCATTTTCTCCAGGTGAACTGATCTTTGTCACCTGGAGATCAGTTGTAATCTCAGGAGATCTCCAGCCACCACATGGAGGTTGGCAACTCTACTTGCGGCAGACAATGGTGTCTACCTGTAGGTTTGCCAAGAGATACTGGGAAGGCAACCAATTCCTCATTCCCCCTGCCCCCACCCTACCCCCCAAAAAAAAAATCACCCAGGAATGTTCAAGCAGTTGGGCCTGGCCTCAGAAGAAGAGGATCAGGGAGAAGACAATCTATTCTGTACTCCACCCCTCCCCGCAGAATTAAGCCCCGTCAGTTTTTTGGCAGTACGGAGTCAGGTGCACTAAATTTCCAATCCCCCCCTCAAATCCCCCCCCCTCCTCTCAGGCTGTACCTCCAAATCACTAGGAATTTCCCAACCTAGAGTTTGCAACCCTATTCCACTAGATCCAGATAGGTAGCCGTATCTTTTTTGTATCTGAGGAAGTTTGCATGCACATTGAAAAGTATGCAGACGGAGAGTGATTTCAGCTAAGCATACCTTTATTTAGTCAGGAACAAAAGACAAAGGGACCAGCTCGCAGGCTGGTTTATATCTGTTCAGAAAACCCGCCACCAAAACCCTAAACACACCCCCTACTCCCGATAGGCTATTTACAGTAACCGGGCGACCATTGGTCTCCCGGCTGAGAAGCTAGCCCCGTTGATTGGGCCAGCTAGGATCCTTCGGATCCTTTGTCTAGAGACTGAAGCTACAGAGTAAATGTGCCTGGCCAGCCCGGGCAAGTCCGGGCATGTCAGGCTGAATACATTACACCCCTCCCCCCTTGGTTCAGAAGGCACCCACAGACGAAGTCCTTCAGGTAGGCGGGTGGCTTCTTGGGGCGCGTCGAGCGGCGGGGCTCCTGGGTGGCGATGGGTTCGGTCTCGGGGGCCCTGGGAGCCGAGGGGCCCGGGGCCGGCGAGGGCGTTGAGGAGGCTGGACAGGCTGGCACCACGGTGTGAGGTGCCTCGGGTTCCTCACGGAGAGGCGGCCGTGGGTCCCGTCGAGGGGCCCGGGGCCGGCGAGGGCGTTGAGGAGGCTGGACAGGCTGGCACCACGGTGTGAGGTGCCTCGGGTTCCTCACGGAGAGGCGGCTGTGGATCCGGTTCCGGAAGTGGGGCCAATGTGGCCGGCTCTGGGTCCTCGTCCGGATCCTCAGGGTCCAGCTGTAACGT
>NW_015160847.1:699214-721622 GCF_001447785.1 Gekko japonicus | reverse complement strand
TAGGGCTTTGTTTATGGTGCATTTATAGTCCGCGCAGATGCGGACGTCCCCGTTCGGCTTGATTGGTGTGACAATGGGGGTCTCCCACCGGGCCGACGCTACAGGTTCCAGCACCCCTTGCTCAACCAGGCGATCGAGCTCGGCCTCTACCTTTGGCCTCATGGAGATCGGGGGCAGCCGGGCCCTGATGCGGATGGGGCGTATCGCTGGGTCTAGGTCCAGAGAAATGGCAGGGCCCATGTACCGCCCCAGGATCCCACCTTCGTCGCCAGTGAAAAGTATGCAGACGGAGAGTGATTTCAGCTATGCATACCTTTATTTAGTCAGGAACAAAAGACAAAGGGACCAGCTCGCAGGCTGGTTTATATCTGTTCAGAAAACCCGCCACCAAAACCCTAATCACACCCCCTACTCCCGATAGGCTATTTACAGTAACCGGGCGACTATTGGTCTCCCGGCTGGGAAGCTAGCCCCGTTGATTGGGCCAGCTAGAATCCTTGGGATCCTTTGTCTAGAGAAGCTACAGAGTAAATGTGCCTGGCCAGCCCGGGCAAGTCCGGGAATGTCAGGCTGAATACATTACACACATGAAAGCTCATACTTGAATAAAACTTTGTTGGTCTTAAAGGTGCTAGTGGACCCAAACACGGACACCAAACCAACCTAAACTTCCTTTGGAGATTATTTCTTTAATTGCATGTTCTGCCTGCTGTGTCGCTCTGTGGACATAGGATCTATCTGCATGCCTGTTGGTGCGATTTATTTTCAGAGAGGTTGCAAACAGTGTAATGTTTCTTGTCTTCCTTGACACCATCATCATCATCATCATCATCTTCTTCTTCTTCTTCTTCTTCTTCTTCTTCTTCTTCTTCTTCTTCTTCTTCTTCTTCTTCTTCTTCTTCTTCTTCTTCTTCTTCTTCTTCTTCTTCTTCTATCCAGTTGATCGACAGAGATCATAATAATTATTTTGCCTTCTGAGTTTTGAATACGTTATTCTGATGCCGATCTCCTTTACAGCCCTGATGGACTACAATCCCCAGAATGCAGAGGGCTCGTGATTCGACTGTCTCTTTAGGGAGGGAAGTATTGTCTGAGAGGAATGTTTCCGTTAGGTTTGTGTGAGGGAAAACTCACCTTATAACGGCAGACATTCCTGAGGGGAGGGGGAAGGGACGGAAGAGGGAAAACAAACAAACAAAAAACCATGGGACAGATGGGCGACACTTCTGATAGCGATAGTGATGAAACAATAATTGAGGGTTCAGTGGCTGAAAGCGACGTGGAGGAAGAGGAGCTCCACGTTAAGAGGTGACAAAATAGATGCAGCCAGGTCCGCTCCACAGAAAGCCTACGCGTCGCATGATGTGATCCGTCTACCCTTGTTTTAAACACTTGAAAGGGGCAAATCGGTGCCTAACTTGTGGGTCCCTGCTGCTACTAAGATGAAGACTGTTCTATTATGTTGGCCATCCGAGGGGAGATTCTGGCTTCAGTGCTGGTGGAAAAGACGTTTCTAGGGAAGGAAGAGCAGATCCTTGTTGGCATTTAAACCGTTAAATGGCTTGAAAAGTGTTTCTGTGTTTAGGGTGGTACGGCAAGGATTCACTCTGCCTCTAAAGACGTTTTTAAAAACAATTCAAAACATAGAATGTTAAAATGCTCACAAAATGACAAAGGTTGGAGAAGACGGAAATGTGTCATTAATTGCTGTTGCTGTCACAGGCCCATACCCAGCAGCTGCACTTCATAATAGTTGTGCTTGGTGGAGGGAAAATTGCATTTTCCCCCTAGACAAATTATATACATTTGGATGTCTGGAAAAATGCAGTACTCCCATTAAAGAAATAGTACCTTTAGGTGAGAAAGCTGGATCCCATGCAAGAAGAAACCTAACTACTGTCTATCTATATGACAAAATAACCTGGTTTTCTAGGAAACACCCTGGAATATTTATGGAACATTTGTTTGTGGAATTAGTTGTTTCTTGATACACACTTTTTTGTTCTAATGGCTGAGTAGCATCTTTTTTTCATTTAGTAAATAAATCAGGTTACATAGAGTTCCTCCTACTAGCCCTTTGATAGTGTGTTAATTTAGATAATAGTGCAAAAAGCCAACTCTTGTTAAACCACTCACTGATAGTTGATGATTCTGGCTTTTTCCAGTTTACTGCAATAAGCATCCTTGCGGTTGTAAATAAACTTCGTACTAATTTCAAATCTGAATCATACATAGCCTCTCAAGAACCCAGAAGAATTAATTTGGTTCAAAAGGTATTTCCCTACCCAGCAGTTCATTAACATAATTTACCACATTGGTTGAGGAAATTCTGTTTCACTGTATCTGAAGAAGGGTGCTTGCACACAAAAGCTTATACCTTAAATAAAAACTTTGTTGGTCTTAAAAGTGCCACTGGACTCAAACTTTGTTCCATAATTTACCACAGTCTTCCAAAATGTTTGAATCTTAAGGCAATACCAGAAAATATGGAAGACATCTGGAGAGGAACTATTACATCTCCAGCACTTATTCTTTGTTATACTATATATAATGGCTAATTAATGGGGAGTTAAGTGCCATTGGAGAAGTAATTTATACCTGTTTTCTTTAAGTCTAGTTGATAGTAGTCTAGGAACAGCTCTTTCCTAAAGTCAACCCCATTCCTCTTCAGTGATCATAATTTGCAAATCCTTTCCACATTTTCTAGTATAGCTGAATGGACTATTGTCCATATTAATTAGCCATGAATACAACAATGCAATAGTACCTTTGACATTACCAGAGAACAATAATTCAAAAGTTGTTTTAGATCTTAAACCTACATATTTCCTTAAAAGTGCATGTACTAAATGGCTTATTTGAAAGAAAAAACAAACTGAAATAATGGGGGTTTTATCTCTCAAATCTTTATCACCACCTCTTCATGTGATAACATATATTGACCTATAGTTAATAGATACTTTAGAGACAGGTTTGGAGATTGTCTAAGTTAGATAGATCTTGTATCTGTTCATTAAAGAATATTGATGACATTGGTGAAAAACAGAGACACCCTGATGCGTACCACTAGAAGGGGGAATTTCTCTGATATATTATTATTAATGAGGACTCTTGCCTGTGAAGATTGATATATAAGTCATTTTTGTCATAGACCAAATTTTTGTCCTAGATCAAATCTTTCTATAACTTCAACAAGATAGTCATGCTCTAACCTTTCTGTGTTGAGAAAAAGAAGCATGATTTTGTATTGAGTTATTTGCCCTTTATACATTATTTTATAACCCTCCTGGTATTTCCAGCCATCCTTTTGTTCTCCAAGAACCCCTTTTGGTCTTGATCATTACATTTAGTAATAACTTTATCCAATCTCCTAGCTAACATAGATTACAATATTTTAAAATCCTGGTTAAGCAGGGAAATGGGTCTATAAGAGCCTAACATGGATGGATCTTTCTCTGGTTTAGGGATGACTGTAATTTTGTCTTCTGTCTTCAGATCATATAAATCTTTCCCCTTTGACTAGAGGTTGATTTATAGGCCACTATAAATCACCTTCTTCAAGACTACTTTTTTCACCATCCCCCATCAGTCAACATGTTCTTTATATTACAAAATCATTAGGAGTGGTTTCACAATTAGTAGTACAATTTAAAAATGACTGCTATATTCATAAAATATCTGCAAGCTGGTAAAAAACTTGTGCCATTATGTATTTTGAATCACTATATATAAACAAAAGTGGTTTACAATGCAGTCCTAAGAGCACTTTCCTGACCGTGAGCTCCATGGAATAAAACTGGATTTACTTATGTATAGGCGTGTTTAGATTGCTCCCTTCAAGTATGACTATGAATTTCTAATCACTAATATTCTGAAGCAGATATCACCCTTGCAATGTAAAAAAGGATATGCATTATGATCAATACTTGTAAGTAGGGTGATTATGAATTTATGTATGAAATACTATTGTAGACTTAAGTCTTTGAGATAAATATAGGGTGTAGATGCAAAGGAGGACAGGGAACTTGTAACTTTAATAATTGTACACAAGAGGCAATTTTGGCTGGTGCATCTCATCCTGTAGAAGTGAGAATTGTACTTCCTGAAATTCTCTCTTCTCCCTAACTAAAAAGTATGGACTTCCTGTTCTCTTTTGCATCTGGTCATCCTACATAACATGGTCATCCTTCTCAATGCATTTAAGATAAATGTATGTTTTGTCTATTCACTATTGTTAGACACAACCTCTGTCCCTAGTTGTGTTTGCCCAGGCCAATTTGAGAAAACACACAAAGCAGTCCTGTAGAGTAGAAGACCAAAAAAATAATTTATTAATTAATAAAGGAAGAGTACAGATATCAAGGTCTGGGACCCCTGAATACCTAACAGACTCTTCGAGTGTTACAATGGGTGACATAGCAGAGAAATAAAACAGAATTATTGGTTCCATCAAACTTTGTCAAATTTCGTCACCTATTTCCCATTGGGTTAAGACATGGGGGACACTTTTCTTTCTTAAACTATGAAGCTCCAAGTTGTATTTATATAACTGATATGGTTACAGAGTGCTTATTGTTCTTCATTCTAGCTAGGTTAACTGACATCAGAAACATGCGCAGTTGTAGCTGGCCAGAACAAGCAAGGTCACAAGCTTCAGCATTTTACCTTCCCAGCATGCATCCAAACAACAGTCACAAATGAACCAAAGTTAATACCTGAATACATTCATGATGTTAGAATCATAAATGGCACTTAACATATGCACCATGGAAGTGCTAAGTGCACCTATTAAGTTAAACCTGTTAGTGGCAGAGTACAAAGTGTTTCATAAACTGTACGTATAACACTATTGTGTTCTATGCTTTGCTATGTTTTTGGTTGACAGAGGCTGCGGTCACACGGAGCATTTGCCGCGCTGACGATACAGATGGTAGGCGGATTTTCCGGGCGCGATCACACTGCAACATCTGGGAAGCGTAGAGCTCCCGTGGCTAACCCAAGGCTTCCCACCGAAGATGCGGAGTGAAAAACTAGTACCTCCAAGGTACTAGTTTCCAGAAGCCGCGGGGCAAGGGCGGGCATCTGATCACGTTTCCGGTGGACTTACGTGGCATCCGCCGCCCGCCGCTGTTCGTCGCACACAAGGGTTTTTTTTGTCTCCCAAGTCCCCGCAGGTTGCACAACAGCGCCCAACAGTGCATGCGTACAAAGAGCGATTGCTAGTGCGATCGCGTGGCACGGCTTCTGTGCCACGCTGCAGGATACCCGTCTGGTCGGCATCTCCCCCCTAACCATGGGACCTCGACCGGGATGTGTGCTTGGGCGGCTGCGTGTTAGTTTCCTCCGGGGCAATTAGCCACGCCTCCCCCCCACGATATCTGGCCCGTGTGACCGGGGCCAGATTTTAGTTTCCTTTGCAATAAGCAGAAAGGTTAAATGTAGTAGTAGTAATAGCTTAAGTGAATTTTTATTTGTTAGAATGTTTTATATTGTATCTTCTTATTTAAAAAATAAAATACAGAATGTGGCTTATGATATTAAAAGCCATATAAAATAGTTAAAATAGATAGTAGACATTAAACATTTACAAGGACCAGAGATAGGTTAATAGAAAGAACTATCTGTAATGTAGTGGGAAGCAAGTTGCAAAGAGCAGAGTTCGCTGTCTAGAAAGACCTCAATGGTTTCCTGATGATGAGCCAATAAGCACTGGTGGAGGAAAACCACAAGGTACCTTGGGACCAAGTGGCTTAGGGTTTTAAGCACCTTGTGTTGGGCCCATGAGCACCATAACAACCAATGTAACGTGCTTGTTGTGGCCAGTTCCTGTAAATACTTTGGCTGTCACATTCTGAAGCTTTCAAGCCATCTTCAGTGCCAGTCCCATGAACAGTCTATTACAGTAGTCATACTTGGATGTTACAAAGGTATGTGCAGCTGTAACTAGGGCGTAAATATCTTTTCAATTGGTTTCACATAAATACTTGTGCTAGTAATTGAAGGCAGTAACAGGGTTTGTGGTTTATATTTTTAGATTATCTTTAGTTGCTAAGGATGTGGTATCAACAACACACAATAACATTGCTACAGAAATAAAGGACATAAATGAAGGTAAGAGTTTCCCCCTATCAAATGGCATCTTTTGTTTTATGGTAGGTGTTTTATTAATATAAAATTTAGTACTAGTTCTAAGATTTGAAATTTTTAAAAATTGCTGCTTACTTCTTAGAATTGAATTGTGTGTGGTCCAGCACTCCTCGAACTTCTCCTGGCTAACTAACAAAAGAATTTTCCCACTCCTTAGTAAAAAAATGGCTTCAGCTACCAATGGAAAGTTTATGCCTCTCCCCCCAAAAAACCAGGAGTGTGTTTCTATGTAAGAGAAATGCAGCTCAGTAATAGAGCACATGTCTTGCATGCAAAAGGGCCCAGGGTCAGTCCCAGCATTTCTAGTTAAAAGGATCTTAGACAGTAGGTATTCGAAAAGACCCCCCCCCTTCTGAATGCTTTAAGAGCTAGGTTACATGTGTACGCTGTTGGATATTGCCCTATAGCAATCATTCACTGTAGGGTTTTCCTGTGTGGAAGAGAATGTCTAATTGTAAATGATTGTACAGTGCAACAATAGCACACTATTCAGTTGTGTTTGGCCTTAGCCCTGCTGCCAGTCAGAATAGAGAGTACTAAGGCTGATGGACCAAAGATCTAAATCAATATACTTTCTACCTACCTGTTACAGATTCATTCTGCCCTTCTTCCAAGGAGCTAATGTTTCGACCCTTCCTGGTTTTGTATTTGCAAAAATCATGTGTAATCCGTTCATGTGTTTTTGTATATGCATATCTGTTTTGTTGTTTTTCAGCTCTTTCAGGCAGCACTGAAAATTGTCATGCTTTTAAATTACTGTGCATAGGCTTAAGCTGCTGATGGATCATTTTACAAACTCAGAGTATATGATACACTGAGAATTCAGAGGCCCTGGTCCATTTAAATACATCTTGAGGACTAAAGATGTATATAACATTTTTAAAGCAGTAGTAGTACTGCATTCAGTCAAACATAACTTGCCTTTTGAGAGCTGAGCTTTGAAAAATGCCACTTTGCAAAATTGTACAAGGCAAAATAAGAGACCTCCTAGCTTGTAAGGTAAAACAGCATATGGAAAAAAGCCAGGGAAACGCTATATCTCATCGGGCACTAGTCGAACATAGCCACTGCTTCTCCATGCTAGAATGCCTAGCATGGAGAAGCAGTTGCTATGTTTGACTAGTGCCCGATGAGATTTTTGATGAAATTGTACAAGACGTTTGATTTGTAAAATTGATTTTTCTACATCGTGAAAAGAAATAAGGACAACAAAATTGTGTAAAGAATACTTACCTCTGATGAAGTGACATTCACGAAACGAAGAGAAGAACCCGGAGCCTTCGTTATTTGGCTACCTGTTGCACTGCATTTATATATTGTTGTACTTTCTTGTTATATTTGTATTTTCATCTATTTCACGTAAACTTTTGCATATTCTATGAGATATAATGTTTCCCTGGCTTTTTTCCATATGCTGTTTTACTTTGCAAAAGTGAACACAATGGGCTGTGCATACCATTTAATATTTTGTTCTCCCCTGATGTTACCAAGAATCACATTCCTGAGCAATTTTATACTTTTGAAAAATCCTTTTTTAAATGAATGGATAAACATTGATGTGGTGCTTGTAGTAGTTTGGTCATTTTTGTAGTCATTTTCATTAATTATTTTTGTATGTGGTTATAGAAGGACTATCTCCAGAGATTCAGCTTATTTGTAAAAACAACACTTGCACAGATATGCTGAAACATCCAGAGCAAATTATTCTGGTAGGTACATATATGTTCAAGCTTCAGTGTTCTAACTGATTTAACTGTAAATAATATTTGAAAAACTTGAGATGAAGAGAGAGTTTTTGACTTGTAGTTTCCGGAAACCAAAAGAACTAGTATTCCTTTGTCATCATGACTTTGGTCTTTATTAGGTATTCTAGACTACAGCTCATCATTTCAGAAACCTAGAAACAGCTTTCTCATCATGAAAAGATCTTTCCTTCATAAAATGATTATTATTTTTCTACACATTTGCATTGGCTGGCTAACTAAAGTAGCCTTGCTGCAGGAGGAAATGTTATTTCCTGGTTTTCTTTTAAAACTTGCAGTAACTATATTCTCCATCACTAAAGAGACCATGACTTATTCTCGCTGTTGTCACACAGTCAACTGACCTCTTTCAGTAATACAAATCAGGCATTAATACTGACAATTTATAGTGTTTGTAGAAAAAAACAATTTGTTCATCACCCAAGACCTTGTTTCAGTCATGTGGCTGCTTTAAAAAAGGCTAAAAAAAGTAAAGGTAAAGGTTCCCTTGCTCGAAAGCCAGTCAAGTCCGACTCTAGGGTTGCGGTGCTCATCTCTGTTTCAAAGCCGAAGAGCCAGTGCTGTCCGAAGACGTTTCCGTGGTCATGTGGCCGGCATGACTAAACACCAAGGCGCACAGAACGCTGTTACCTTCCCACCGAAGTGGTACCTATTTATCTACTTGCAATTTCTTGCTTTCGAACTGCTAGGTTGGCAGGAGCTGGAACTAGAGACGGGAGCTCACTCCGTCATGCGGCAACTCGGGTCTTGAACTGCTGAACTACTGACCTTCCACAGCCTGCAGTTCAGCGTCTTAACCACTTGAGCCACCACAGCTTCCTAAAAAAGGCTACTCTTTCAGTAATATATGCATTATCTCCAGCAAAAAAAGATTGGCTAGGTAGGCTTGCCAAGTCCCCCCGGGGGGCGGGTAAACCCCCACCCGAGAGGCCCGTTACCCAACGCCAGCAAATCGGGCCCCGGGGGGAACTCCACCCCCTTCGGGCACACATCCCCAGCGTGATGATATCACCCAGAGGTGACATCATCACTCTGGCCACGTTGGGGGCAGGACGCTCTATGATTTTAAGTCCTGAGGGTTCCATTGTTCTGAGTGTTGTAATAACTTGTAACTCAGCAATTTCCCTTTTAGTCTGTTCCTGAGGTTCCTTTGCAATAAAACAGCTACTTTGAGGTCACCCATTGAATGTCCTGGAAGGCTGAAGTGTTCTCCTACAGGTTTCTTAGTCTTGTGATTCTAGATGTCAGATTTGTGTCCATTTATCCTTTGATGTAGGGTTTGACCTGTTTGCGCTATATAGAGAACCAAAGGGCAATGTTGGCATTTAATGGCATATACTGTGTTAGAAGAGCAAGTGAATGAGCCTGAGATGGAGACAGATATGCAAGTAAGAGTTGGGAAACAGGAATAAATGGAGTGAAATCTTTCTTGACCAGCCTCTAGGGGTGTGTGTTTGGATCTACCTGAGCCAAAAATATACCCCAAAAATACATATTTCGGCATCCCAAAGGTATCCGGGTTTTTTGGGGGGTGAAAAAAAAGAATCCTCCAAAAATTCTGGATTTATGTGGGAATTACTGGGTAGATCCAAAAAACAGCAGAGAGCTGCTCCCGCCTCTCAGGTGTTTGTTGGGCTTCTACTGCAGCCCCTTTAAGCTTCAAAGGAACTGCAGAAGCCAGCTCAAGGATCAGCTGTGCTGGCGAGGAGCAGACTGCTCCTTGCTGGCTCAGCTTTGGGTGTGCAATCCCCCCCCCCCCATTATTTTTCTTCTCAGGTCTATTGGACTTGAAAAAAATTGGGATTTCCAAAAAATCCCTGATCCAAATACTGTACCCATATTGAGTTTGTTTATGTATTTATTGCTTTTGGTGGTGCATCCCCCCCCCCCCATTATTTTTCTTCTCAGGTCTATTGGACTTGAAAAAAATTGGGATTTCCAAAAAATCCCTGATCCAAATACTGTACCCATATTGAGTTTGTTTATGTATTTATTTTATTCAATTTTTATCCCGCCCTCCCCACCACAGGCAGGCTCAGGGTGGTTTATAATAAGGGTTAAAAAAAAAATTCAGGTCCAACAGATCCAAACTGAAAAATACCAGAAAAAAACAAATTGTACACCACTACCAGCCACTGTTTCAAAGTTTCAGTTTTGCTTCTGTCAGTTCCTCTCAAGGGAATGCCAAAGTAAAACCAGTAACTTGTACAATGTAGTTTTGTCTCTTTTTGTTATGTTTTTATAACAGTTCTGCTAATGCTGTGCTACTAGTTTCTTATGCTCCTGTTCTCTGACTGTGACTCTGTGACTGTGACTCTGACTGTGGCCAAAAAGCTCTTACCCATGAACCTGGCTATTAATCCACACATAGACCAAATAACCTGACTGGACTGGAGGGCTAGCAAGCAGGTAAGGGCAGTGTGTAGTAGCTGATATAAGGACAGCGTGTAGGTAAGGGCAGTGTGTAATAGCTGGAGCTTGTACACAGAGGGTTGCTGTCAGTGCCTCAGAGTGCTAAACGCAGGAGAGGACAAGTATGGTGGCAGGTAACTACCCTGTATGATAAGAGGCAAGTGGGTTATGTACATACTGGTGATGTTCAGTTCCAAAGCTCTGGATGATATTATTCAGCAGCCTCATATGAATATCGAAAAGAATGGAACCCTGTGGCACTCTGTAGGACAAATCCCAACTCGTTGATGATGATGAACATTTTTTTCCAGCAATATTCAGAGGATGAAAAGGAAGAATCTCAGTCTCTGCTACAGTAAGTATAATGAAATCCTGAAAAATATAAGTAAGCTATCATTTTAATGCCTAACAGTGTCATACTAAACAGAATTACAGCCTTCTAAGCCCATTGACTTCACTGGACTTAGAAGGGTCTAACTCTGTTTAGGATAGTTTCAAAGGGCAGCCATGTTGGTCTGCAGTAGAACAGTTAGATTCGAGTCCAGTAGCACCTTAGAGACCAACAAGATTTTTGAAGTATAAGCTTTTGAGAGTCAAAGCTCCCTTCATCAGGTCGTACCTGATGAAAATAACTTTGACTGTTGAACGCTTATACCCTGAAAATCTGTTAAGGATCGCACTCTAAATTTCTACCTATACTATTAGCTGGATACAGTGTTCTGTTGAGTGTTGACATGTTGCAGTAGAAAAAAAAACCCTTAGCATACAGCTGAAAAAAGAACTCATTGCAAATTCGCAGCACTGTAATACAGTTTTATAACTCGGTTTCTGGAATACCATCAAATCAAATGCTAGTATTTAGTTCTTTCACACTGCCCCATTGCTTCCACCTCCCTTCCTCCTGTTGAATTTTCCTGGGACTACTTTAATCTGGGGCACCAGGCTTTTTTCCTTTACTTGTCTGACTGCATGTTGCTGTATTCTGCTGAGGAGTGCCTGAGATGGAAGCAGCACAATCTTTTTTTTTGGGGGGGGGGTTGTCAAGTTGCAACCAACTTATGGCAACCCTGTAGGGTTTTCTAGGCAAGAGTTATTTGGAGGTGGTTTACTATTGCCTATCTTTGCATAGCGACTCTGGTGTTCTTGTTGGTTTCCCATCCAAATACTGACCAGGGCCAACTATGCTTAGCTTCTGAGATCAGGCTAGCCTGGGTGGTCAGGGCTACAGAGCACTTTATTCCCAACAGGAGTACAAGTAGAGGCAGCAGCAGCAACTAGACTTAGCCCACTAGAGGAAAGGACAAGGTGATATATGAGTGTCTGATAAGTTGCAATGCTGCTGGTATTCATAGATGTAAAAAGAAGTTAGTTTACAAATGCTCAAAATATATGTAAAGAAGTCTAGCCCTTTTCAGTTATGTATGAAGCCAGAATTCACAACTAGTTTATGTTTGCTGAGACTGAATCCTACAAATATATTTCTAGACAACGTCTTGATAGTCTATAGAACTAAGAAACTTTATGTTTTCAGAATCTATCTGACATGTTTGCCATCTCCATTTGACGTGCATTCATGATTATTATTGAGAACCTACAACTTGGCTTTTTCTTATGCTTTGAGTCTTGTACTTTGTTCTGCTATCATTTACTTTTTAAAGCAATATTATTCAGTCTACAAATATACATTATAATAAAAATGAATGAAATAAATAGGTATCCATTATTATACTTCAAGTTCATATAGTCAAGGTTGCCAGATTGTTTGAAACATTTCAGTTTGTGCCTTCTTGTCCCTCAGTTGGAGAAGATGGAAGATTTGTTTCACTTACTGTGAATCTTCCTTCTTGCTGGTGCAGGGCTGGGGCAGTCTTCATGTCTGGGAACCAGCTCCTCCTCTCTGCAGGCAGGGTTGCCAATCTTCACGATTCTTGGAGGGGAGGGGCTTCTCTCACAGATCCCCAGTCTGTTTCCAAGCCATAACTCTCCCTCTTCATGGCAATCAAGAACTCAGAAAACATAATGAACTTCTGAGTTAAAAACTGGAACTAACCAAACATCTCAGAATCTGAGGAACCAGAGTGGGGAGAGGGAACCAATGAGTCCCTCAACAACCAAAAACACCAAGACAGATAGTGACAATGGCTACAGCAGACCCCTTAAGCACTAAAAGCTTCTCGGGTGGGAGAAGACTGCCCCACCCCTGGACCACCAAGAAGAAAGATTCATGGTAAGTGAAACAAATCTTCCGTTTTCTAGTGATCCGGGGTGGGGCAGTCTTCATGTCTGGGGCATTAAAAAACAGTGTGCCCCAGGGAGGAAAGAACTTGGCTCCTAGGCCAAAAGGGTGTGCTTAAGGGCCCTCCTTATGCAGGCTGCCTCAGCTGAAGCCACTTTATCTATCCTGTAATGCCTGGTGAAAGAATGCACAGACCTCCAGGTAGCAGCCTTGCATAGGATCTCAAGAGATGGAAAGGATCTATAGGCTGATGAGGTTGCATCCTCTCTTAGGGAATGGGCCATGAAACCCTGGGGTGGATCTAGACCTGCATTCTTATAAGCTAGAAAGATGCAACCTCTAACCCACCAGTTATGAGAGCCAGTTTGGTGTAGTGGTTAAGTGCGCGGACTCTAATCTGGGCGAATTGGGTTTGATTCCCCACTCCTCCACTTGCACCTGGCTGGATGACTTTGGGCAAGCCATAGTTCTGATAAGAGCGGTTCTTGAACAAGAGCAGTTTCTGTCAAGAGCTCTCTCAGCCCCACCTACCTCACAGGGTGTCTATTGTGGGGAGGGGAAGGGAAAAGTTTGTAAGCCTCTCTGAGACACCTTTGGGTAGTGAAGGGCGGGGTATAAATCCAGTCTCCTCCTCCTTCTCTTCTTCTTCTTGACGTGGATACTTTTTGTTCTTTGGAAGCTCGCCTGAAAGAGACTAACAGAGTCAGTGTTATGAAAAATTGTTATCTTATCAGTATAGAAAGTCAGAGCCCTCTTTACATCTTTACATCCAGACAATACCTATCCTTCTCCTGAGGGTGCTTAGGACTAGGGCAAAAGGAGGGCAGAATCACATCCTCTGCCTATGAAAAGTGGAATTAACTTTGGGAATAAATGCTGGGTCCATCCACAGTACTACTCTGTCATTATGAAAAATACAAAGCTTCTTATCTACTTAAAGGGCCCTCAGTTCTATTCCAGGGGTGGCCAAACTGTGGCCCTTTCACACATATTGTGCGGCTCCCGGCAGGGTAGCTGGGGTAGGCTTGAGGTGGGGGGGGGGAGGAGCAGAGAAAGAAACTCACTTTGACTTTAAATGCGTTCTCAAAGCGCCCCCCCCCCCCCGCCTAGAAATATCATTGGACAAATAAATATCATTATCAATATCTGTTTTTACCCCCTTTGGGTTTTTTTTGGCAGTCTCATTTAATGTTAATAAAAAGCAAATTTGCATATTTTCCAATAAAAATATGTGTGTAATATTTGTTTATGTCTTGCAGCTCTGAGACATCTGACGTTTATTCTGTGTGGCTCTTACGTTAAGCAAGTTTGGCCACCTCTGGTCTCTTCCCTTTCGATTGTACTGGCTCAGTACATTTTTTCTGATAGAGAGCGGGTGTAGGAGCAAGGACCTTTGGTCTTTGTTTTATTAAAGATCTCAATAGACAAACTCATTTTACTATAAAAATTTTCCTTATTGTAATTTTTCTTTGAAAACTAGCCGGTGTCTTTAAGGAAATCCCTTTATTTTCATGTTTCCTTGTGATCCAGTTGTACTGATCTTTGTGAATGCATGCCAAAGGGTCTGAATATGACAGCGATTAATATCATGCCCAAATTGCCCAAGATGCAGTGTGTTTGAATTTGAAAACTCTTTGGTTACTCTTCCTTTTGCTTGTTTCAGAGTTGGGATAACCTATCCAGTTATCTGTACACACGCCTGCCAGACTGATTGTTCATCAGCTGCTATTGTACATGGAGGGGGCAGCCTTTATATTTGTACGTTTATATAATAAATAGTAACTCTTTTAAGTAAAATTACTAAACATTTGATGGAAATGTTTAAAAAAGAACATGGATATTTACATATGTGCTATCGATCTATGTTATACTCTGTACCAGGGCTTTAAAAATGAAAGCTAGGAATTTGTAGATCATGGCAATAGATCACTATAATGTTATTGTAATAAGTCCATTACCATTTTTTTTAATTATGAAAAAAGCCATCTAGTGGCTGGTGGGGAAGGAAAATGGGACTGCAAAAATATATACTTTCCTGCCCTCACAGTACTCAAAGGCTGCAATCCTAAAATAAAAAATCATACCAAATCTGTTTTGAGAATGATTGCAATAAAGTAAGAGGAAATACAAAAACAGGACAATTAGGGGACAATGTCATGTGGATGTTCCTCAAAACAGTGCTGCAGAAAAGAAGCCAAGGTGAAGCAAAGTATCCATGCAGAAGCAGCCTGGGTATTCTGCAAGTGGTTCGATGGGATTAAGGACAATTAGGGGACAATGTCATGTGGATGTTCCTCAAAACAGTGCTGCAGAAAAGAAGCCATGGTGAAGCAAAGCATCCATGCAGAAGCAGCCTGGGTATTCTGCAAGTGGTTCGATGGGATTAAGGGCCCAACTACACATGATGGCATCCACAGATCTGACGTGTGGGTGTCAACATCATCTTAAAGCCCACATGGTGGACTGAGGCAGTCTTATTCCCCCCTGAGCCTTTTCAAGTGTTGAAAGGCTGGGTGTGTGTGCTGGCTGTTTTGGCACTTGAAATGTTGTGGGGAGGGGAGGGGATGAGTGCCTCAGCCCCACCATGCTATGGGCCTGATAGGGCTATTGTAACATTTTCAAATAGTTTTTAAGTGGTGGCAGCATTCGCTGGTCGTACCCATGGACACAATCATGGCCCTATGTCATCCTTTCCCACTGTCCCAGGCAACACTCATGACATTGGTTGACTGTAGGAAGTCCACCACCTCATCATAAAACACATTTTACATTTATCTGTAAAAAGATTGCTTTCCTGAATTCTTAGTCAAAAACTTGTTGGTATTCTCAGTAAAGGACACCCTCTGCATTAAAAGATGGATAAAAATGTGACGTTAAAGAAGTTACAGATTCTTTTTACTGTTGTTACAGGTTTAGAGCCTGAGATGGCTGGATATCTGAAGACATCAGAAAAAAATGTAGGCCTGCTACAATTTTTCTATTTGTAAATGCTTCACTTTAATTACATATTATGGTACATTTTTCCTCTGGAAAGATAAAAACACATTTCCCCCCCTGAAAAGTCATTGCTTCTGGTGAAATGTCACTTCTGTTGATTCTGTAGTCACTCTGTAATTAATCATTCATGAGAGGCAGCATAGCATGCAGGTCTCTGATTGGATTAAGGTTTTTAAAGTAAAGAACTCATCACCTATCTTCTTCTGAACTTGTCCCTGAGCCACTTTCCTAGGTTGATTATTCCAAAGAACCTTTAAGCCTGCACACTTCCAAGAAGAGAAACTTTGCTCTTCCAACTTGTTGGTAACATCAGATGAAGCTTTAGCAGGGGCTTCCGGTTTTGGCGCTTTAAACTATGGCGGCGTCTCTTGGTTCCTCTGAGAGACGTGTGCCATGAATCGGGGATTAGGAGGGAGCGTGATTGTGCATGCTCCCCCATGGAGCCCATAGACAATGGGCTTCTAGCCAGGGGGCTTTGGAGAGCCCTACCTCCAGCCGGCAGCTGGTACAGGGGGGCTACTCTCTGCCCTGAAGGTCCTGCCCTGATTCCCAGTACTGGATTAGAAGCGACCACCGGGACAAGCATTTGGGGATTTAGTGATTTTCTCTGCCTGGCGTGATCCCAGGGGGCGTCTTAGGACCTGGTAGATCGATTCAAGGATTGATGAGTGAGTTGCCGTTGAAACGAGACACTAAAGCCTAGACGTGAAGTCCCTCTACTATAAGCGTATAAACGGAGGGGGGGAGGGGACGTCCTATCTCCCGACATTTTAAGCAAATGCGAAAGCAAGGATGGAGGGACTGATCAAATTGTGGCTAAAGTGAGAAGCGACCTGGATCTGTACTAAAAGCAGCTACACTTTTAAAGGGACAGTACGTTGATCATAGAGACGTATGAATGGTAAGGAGACTCTAAAGTTTAGTTCTTTGTGGCTGGATTGGCAAGCTGATCGAAAAGCGGTTTTCTGGAGTAAAGGGCTCGCTACCCCAACTTTACAAGATCTGCTTGCTAAGAGAAAGGTTGGAATATCCAATGAGCGTGTTGTTAATGCAACAAAAGGAAAGACTCTTGATTTAAGATGTTTAAGGAAGCGAAGATGTCCCTGGAAAATAGGAACTTGGTTTATATCATGAAGGGACAGATCCGGACTTATAAAAACTAAAAGATAATTGAAGAAAGAAGATACATCGAAGACGGAAGAAGAAAAACGTGTTGTAATGTTCTTACTGAGGGAACATTGGTTTTAAAGATCTTGCCTATGGGGAGGGGAGTAAAGCGTAAAAGGAGATACTAATTTTTCTTAAGGGCTTTGATTATGTGTGTTATAGCTTTGGAATTACTCTCTGTTCAGTCAGATAAGCTGGTTTTGTCAGCAGAAGTGATGATTGGCGGGCACTCTTCATGTTTGAAAGTAACTGTATAAGAGTAACAACTATGTTTTAAGCATTGTAAAACCTCCATTCTTGCATTTTTAGTTAGGTTCTTTTTACTTTCTCCTATAGATTGTAGATTCTCCCTCCCCAATTTCTGTTGTAGTTTTATAGAAATGCAAATAAAAAATTCCCCTTTGGGGGGCCCAAAAAAAAAAAGATGAAGCTTTAGCAGGGATCTGTCACAGGAGTTCCTAGGTGGGTAGGAGCCCTGCCCAAACAGGAGGAACAGGCTGTTGTTTCCATGCTCTTTTTGTCCAGTGGATTGAGACCCATCCACCTCTCTCCCTTCTAGTCAGCTGACTGTGAATTATAAGGTCTCTTATGAGAAAAGTCCCTCCTTTCAATTCTTTGTCTCCACCCTTTACTGCCAACCAGAGCTTGACATGACATATTTCAGGCCCAATGAATAATATCTTCTTCAGCCTAGTTTATGTCACTAGGCAATGACAGCATCATATTCTGCTGAGCCCAGAGATGCTGTCATTGCCTAGTGACATAAACTAGGCTGGAGAAGATATTATTCATTGGCCCAGCTTAATACAGCCAGAGCAGCTCTACTTCTTCATATTTCAGAGTATTTTGATCTTTGTGGTTTTAGGTGTACCACCAAGCATGCTTTTGGGAGCTTTACATTGATATGGTAGCCTTGATGCAGTCTGAAAGTTGACCGGGCAGGCTGATGAAAGGAACTCTGAATTCTCTTCCTCTCCTTTATTTTTTAAGAACAACTACAGTAGATTGATGTGAAGGCTGTGGATAATACAAGATGGCTGGATAATTTACTAGGGAGTACCTACCTGTAGCAGCAGCAGACCTTTGTGCTAAAAAAGCATTGCTGGTGAATTCATATAAAAGCAGTATGGGTAGGAATTAAAAGATGCAAATTGGCATATATGCATACCAAATCCTTTTCACTTGCAACTTCCTTCTTTCCTGATGAGTCAGAGACCAGTTTGAGAGATGGTTGAACTTTTACAGGAACCTGACTGCTGATTCTTAACAACCATAAAGATAGTAGTGTAGCTTTTTAAACAAAGTTTGTTCAGAACATCCTTTGGAAACCATAAATTTTACCCACCTCCCTGTTCCTGGGTTGTTGGCATTTTCATTTATTAATTTGTATACAGAATTCAGTTGATTAGGGTTTTGAAATGCTTGTTTGAAAGTCTGATTGTGGCTTAAGGTATGATGGTTTGTATCGACTGAATGATTTCTGTGTGCATAAGGGGAGTCTGCAGATTCCTTTCTCTTGCAGCATGTTGTTGGGGTCTTCAGTTGCCCAGGAGCAGCATGGGGCCGGGGCATTTTGGACTGCAGCAGGTGGGGGGGGGGAGTTGAGAAGCCATGCTCCACAGATGGAAATACCTTCTGTCTGTGGAAACCTTCTGATGGATCCAAGCTAATGAGTTTGATTGATTGATTGATTCTTCTTTACATCCTTTAGTATTGAGTCACAAAATGTGATATTTGTAGATACACTGATGTAACCCAGGTTAGATTACTATAAATATGTGTTTGGAGCTGCCTCTGAAGAATGCTGCAAAACTACAAATGGTGCAGAATGTGGCAGTGAAATTGCTAACGGGTATGGGTTATACAGGAGCTGCGGTGTCTCAAGTGGTTAAGACGCTGAACTGCAGGCTGTGGAAGGTCAGTAGTTCAGCAGTTCGAGACCCAGGTGCCGCATGATGGCGTGAGCTCCCATCTCTAGTTCCAGCTCCTGCCAACCTAGCAGTTCGAAAGCAAGAAATTGCAAGTAGATAAATAGGTACCACTTCGGTGAGAAGGTAACAGCATTCTGTGCACCTTGGTGTTTAGTCATGCCGGCCACATGACCATGGAAACATCTTCGGACAGCGCTGGCTCTTCGGCTTTGAAACGGAGATGAGCACCGCAACCCTAGAGTCGGATTCGACTGGCTTTCAAGCAAGGGAACCTTTACCTTTACCTATGGGTTTTACAGTTAATTTCCTACCAATTCTATACCGATTTTGTTGACTGACAATTCAGAGTGCTAGATCTTAATTTTAAATTCCTGAATAACTGAGCACCAGAGTATTCCAACAACTATCTTCTTCTGTATGAACCTGCCCACCACTTACAATCTGCATCGGAAGCTCTGTTCTGTATGTCCCAACTTCTGAAAGAAAGCTAGTGTAGATCAGAATGAGGGCCTTTATTATGGTGGTGGCTTGGCTCTCCCCACAGCAGTGATACCCTGGAGAGTGTAGGACTCTGGGGGCACTACAATGCTATAGGATATAGAGGGCAATAGCTCTGGGAACCAACCCTTTCCCCCAGAGCCTAAAACCAAGAGGGAAACTTCATAGGAACCAGATCCTACCAGGTTCCCACAATAAATTAAATCCCAGTACATGCCATCTCAGGTGAGGCAATGAGTGGTCCTGTGAGAAATTGCTGGTGAATGAACCTAGGGGCTCACTTTTTCACTCCATGAGATCAGTCCAGACTCTTGTCACATGAGAACAGTTGAGGCTTTTGAGACATTGCCAACCTTCCAGAACAGTTCAGCCAACCTCCCCAAAGTACCTAGTCTATCAATCTAACTTTCTTTCTGATTTAATCATCAAGATTGGCCCATCTCCTATCAAAATTTACATTGCCTCAGATTATCCTCTGGTGAGGTTATTCTTGCACCCCCAAAACTATTGCAAAACTCCCACCCAAAGGCAGAAAACAGAATAAACTTCTACCCAGGTTTTTATATTAGGTTCTTCCTCGAGACTTCTACGCTGCCAAGGCAACAAGTGTACTTCCAAACAGGTGGAGTATGCTACATCTCTTTCTCTTCTTTCAGCACCTGATGCTCCACCCAGCTACCACCTACTCCCACACCCTTCTTTGCCTGAATTCTCCCCAATGCTACCTTCAAATGGTGCAGCATTACTTGTACTCTCATCTTGTTTTCTCAAATCATGTTATTGACTGACTTTTAAAAATTGTTTTATTGCTCTTTTTATGATGTTTAATTTTTCTTCATTTATTTTATAAAAGGAAAAAATATGTTATGATTCTGTAATGTATTTTTATGCTCTTGCTGTCTATTTTAATGGACAGTGGCTCTGACCTGGATAGCCCAGGCAAGCCTGATCTCATCAGATCTCTGAAGCTAAGCAGGGCCGACACTGGGAAGTATTTGGATGGGAGACGTCCAGAGAATCCCAGGGCCAGGAGGCCAGAGGCAGGCTATCAAGCCACTTCTCTGAATGTTCTCCATGCCCCAGTAGGGGTTGCCATGACTTCCAGGCACGGGTGGGCACACACACAGACACGCACACAAATGCAAAAATACAAAAAAATGGACAGTGTGACAGATAAGTAGCCTAACTGAATATCTTTCTTTTGGATAAAGCAGAGTGCCAGTGTCAAAAGGCTGTAACTAAACATAAAGACCATTAAAAAACCTAGAGTAAGTGCTACTTTAAATACCAGCTCATTGTGCATAAGAATTGAATATATTGATGTTAGCATATTTTTTAGGTTCCGCAGATATTAAATGGTGATGACTCTTCAGAAACATGCCTGTGTTCTGGTACAGATACAGTAGAACTAGGAAGAGATTCGATGCTAAGATGTACAGAGATTTCAGACATTTTTCAAAGTATCACAATGAACCACAAGGACGATATGACTGGAAATGATCTGTCTCCTGAAATAGTAGCATCTGATACAACTAAAGACAGAATACTGGCTGAACCATCTGAAGTTAAAGGTGTGAGAGAGGCACTCAGTGATTTTGACTCCCAAATGATAAGCCCCATGGTTGACATGCTGGAATACCAGAATGATGTTCATTATATGGATGCTTCTGCAAATGAGGAAAGCAGTGCCCTGCCAGTAGAGCTTCTCATAGCACTGAACTGTATGTCAGGATCTTTAGCAGGGTCTGGTGACCAAGTAGTGGAAAAGGAAAGTGTGCACAGCACTGGAAAACAATTGATACCAGATCAAACAGATGATTGCACACAAATAGCAGTCACAAATCTCAAGCCTAAATTACATTTGGAACAGCATGAAGCAATGGAAATTTCAATGATAACCAAGTTACCATGTCAGTCAGAGGTGGGTATGATTTGTATTTTAAATTTATATTGACATTTTAATGCTTTTCTTAAACCGTCTTATGGGCCAATTTTCTTCTCAGCCATATTGTTTTATTTATAATATATTATTGGGTCAACCATGTCTGCTTTAATGATCTTGTCTTGTTGTTTCAAGTTGTGCAATGTCCTATGAGATAATCAGCTACTCTATTAGGATAAGTATATTGACCTCTTCTCTGGTCTTTTGTATATTTTAAAATATTATCTGTTTATAAATCTATTATCATTGTAGTATCCAAGCAACTCTAAAAGGTTTAAACAATAGAAATAACAATTCATCATCTACACTAGTTAATACAGACATATTTATTTATTTATTTATTTATACTTTCAATTTCTATACCGCTCAATCCCGGAGGCTCTGAGCGGTTTACAAGCATTTTACATTCCTAACTAGGGCCACATACAATGTATATATAGGGAGGTGAGTGCCTACCAAATATCCTGTGCTTATTTGCATATGTGTTTCTGCAGTGAGTCTCTGTATATGAAAGCTGTGTCTTTAGTGCACATGGATAAGCTGATTGCAGAACAGATGCTTTGTGAACAGTTTGTGAAATTAACAGTGCAGATAGAAGCAATTAAAATGTCAGGGCTGAGGCTGGAATTCCTAGGGTTTCATTGGTTTTTGTGTATATATTTGTTTAAATTTTGGCTGGTCTGTATCTCTAAGGCCCAGGCCTGGGATATTATATATATTTTAAAAAATCCATATGCACATTGTCACTGTATAGAAAATATGTAAATACCCCTCCTCTATCCCAGTTAAAAGTAGACTCTGACCCGCAACATTAACCCAGGCAGGAGGACCTATAGGTCCTTTGGAAGGGCCTTTGCCTGAGGCCACAGAGAATACCACCTGTCAGAGTTTAAAATAATGGACTGGGAAGCTCAGTGGTCTGAAGTGGAATTAGTTTCAGATAGTCATATGGTAATAGTTTCAAAGTGTTGCAGTAAAAACAAACAGGATTCTTGTGACACCTTATAGACCAGGGGTGGCGAACACGTGGCTCTAGAGCCGCATGCGGCTCCCGGCCAAAATTAATGCGGCTCTTTGCCTCTTATCATCATTTTGTATATTGTGGCTCTGTCGCGTTCCTCCTTGGTCTTGGGGGTGGCACCCCAGTGGCCGTTGTGGCACGACGTGTGTGGGCCCCGTGAGGAGCGGCGTGGCTCTGGAGGCGAGGGTTTGGAAAAGACGGGGTAGAAGAGGACCTCAGAATGGCAGGGGGCGGGGTTGACGTCACCCCGAGCGCCCCTCTGCCGACACTCCCGCACGACCTCTGGCACGCTCC
>NW_015160847.1:692938-699075 GCF_001447785.1 Gekko japonicus | reverse complement strand
CTCTCGCCCCCGCGCCCGAGCGCGTCCTGCGGTCGTCTCGTGCAGCCGGGCGTCTTCTGGGGAGGTTCGGCGTTGGGGCGCTGCCTCCCTCTCCCGGTCTTCGGCGCTGGCGACGGCCGGTAGGTCAGGGTGTGGGGAGTTCCTCGGGGCGTCATTGTTAAAAGTATATGCTTTTGTGTGAGTGTTTGTCTGTTTTGGCAGGTCACTGCGTGGTGTGGCTCTCTGACTCTCACAGTTTAAAATTTTGGCTCTTTTTGTCGAACTTGTTCGCCACCCCTGTTATAGACTAACAGAAAGTTATCCACATATAAGTTTTTGTGCACTAGATCTCACTTCTGCAGACACTAGAAGTGGGTATTTATTTTGCATTAATTTTATGTAGGTTTGGAAAACCAGGAAAGGAGGAGGTACACAGTACCAGAGGTTACAAAAAGGCACAAAGCTGTTCGTACTGATAACAATTTGTTATGTATTGCAATGGAACCAGACTTGCGAACGGGCTTTGCAATGAACATGCGAAATAGCAGAGTTTGGAACGCATAACAATAGAAGGCTAGGATCCTAGAATGAACCAATAGATTGACCCGGATCCTAGTAATAGCCAATTGCTTAACAATACCTTGTAAATAGCCTATCGTTGGTAGTTAGGTATGTGATGGGTGTGGTGTGTGGTACAAATATAAGCAGGGCTCTGACCCTGCAAGTTGTCTTAGTTTTTGGAGCTGAAACCACTTAATAAACATGAGCTAATCACTCTACGCGTCTGAACTCAGTATATTTCACTGGTGACGAAGGTGGGATCCCAATGAGTGAGCCTGACCTGACCTCCGGCATGATTCCGGCACCAGCACCACACCGCGCAACGAGCCTGCGCCTCACATTGCAGCGCGCAATGACTCCACACCTTGCATTGTTTCCCAGGTCATGGCTGCCACTCCGGGACATCTTCCTGAGTTCGACCCCGCTCACCCAGAGTTATGGGAAACCTGGGTGGAGCGCCTAAATTCTTCATCAAGTTCCAGGGCATCTACGATGCTGACAGAAAAAAGTCGCTCCTGCTCAGCGCCTGCAGCATCGTCACCTTATGCCTCATCCAGGGCCTCATCGCACCCAAGACTTTGGATGATGGCACCTACGATGAGCTGGTCATCCAGGCCCTCACCAGCCATTTCGCGCCTCAACCTACCAAGATGGCAACATTCTAGCTTGCCATTTTGCTGCTGGTTTAAATGTTAAAGTGTTTCCTATGCTCATCTGTGAAGTAGCAAATTGAATTGTAAAGGGGATTGCTGGTTTGAGGTGCACTAGGAGTGGTAGTAACTCCAAACATGGCCTGATAGGAATCAGGATTGATCCTGTTACAATTAGTTTTAACCAGTATAGATGCAGATATTTTATTGCTTATATTTGGTTTATATTTTTTTAAATAGAAGCTAGGTTTTGCAGAAGTACTGGTAAGTTGTACTACTGTATACTAACAATGTCCTTTTGTAATTGCTTTGTGACAGCTTGACTGTAACCAGCATGCCTACAAATTAGTCCTTTCAGATCATCGGAGCATCATGTCTTATGACAGATCAGCCATTTTAAATGAAACCAATTCATCTGAACAAACTATCCAAGAAACTTTGCATACATTAAGGAAATCAGCCAGGAAAAGAAGATACTTTACTCATGATGATGTATATGCTACTTCGAATAGTCATAGATTTCTAGAAGTATCGCATCAGAGGAAACAAAGTTATAAGGCTCAAAAAAGACTCCCTGCTAAGAATTCTGAGTATGATATGTAATTTGATTATTGTTACTGGAAATGAAAATAACACTTGATAATTTTTGTCATATAGGGTTGCCAACCCCCCCGGTTTGCCAGGGGTCCCCCGTTTTTTTTGGGATTATTAACAAAATTACAAATATAATACAGGACTAAACAATATAAAATCTGCCCAGTTTTAAAAGTTCAAAACAATTTAAACTCTTCTTAGAGCTATTATTCCATACAGTTCAATCTAATCTTTCTTGCTGCTAATGAAAAGAAAACGACTCTATTAGAAACATAAGAATCCTTGTCTGCAAGCAAAAGTATTACTTCACTATAAATAAACTCCTTTTTATTTGAAGTGTTAAATTGTAGAAACTTGATCACATTGTTTTTATGTGGAGAAAATTATTTTGGTAATTTACAACACTCTGTTTGTCAGCAGAGCATGTGAATCTGGCCTTAAAGATAAAGGGGATTGGTGTTCGCAGCTGGGAATCGCATCACCCTGTGGCTCATTGTCAGATATGAATGGCAGAGTTGAGCAAACGAGGAAAAGCCAGAGGATTGCCGAGAAAAGCCGTAAGTGATGCTTTTATAATTTATCCTTGCGGCCTGAAGTTTATAACTAGACATCCGTAACTTTCCACTTAATATATCACTTTGGCAGAGTGCCTCCCATTCCTGTGACCATTTACAGCTTTAATGCAAAACTCTATATTGAGCTTCTAGAACTGTCTACTGTTCTTTAGGAAATTATTGTAGCCATAAGAATCATAAGGACAAGAGAAGGCAAATGCAGGAGACAAGTATTTACTCCCACAGTTTATAACACTAGCCTGACATGTTCCCCTCACACCCAAAAGCCAAACCATCATGATTCCTAGTATGTGTTTCCTACTGAGCTTGAGCTTACTTCCTCAGTTTATGTCTGCCCTTAGAGCCACTTCTCAACTACTTTAAGGAAACAAGTGAACCACATTCTTTTCTTGAAGTCCATAATAACTGTTGGAATGGTGCATACAGCAAGGATAGAGCAGGTTTTTCCAGACTTCCTACAGATACATGCTGCAGAGAGCCGGTTTGCATATCACAAAGTCCATGCAGCTGCTGCAAGAACTTTGGGCAAGGCATGTGCCTGGAGTTCCGTGCTAGGAAAATTCTCAGGTGTACACAGGCCCAATCAGTATAGGGACTGTGATGCACAAGGAAAAGGGATTTAAGCCTCCACCCCACCCCAACACTTTCATGACCTACAATGACTCTGGGAAGCCAATATTTGCCCCATTGGGGAAACATATGTCTAGCCATTAGTACGTATAATTTGCTCCAATAGACAATTAATTCCATGGGGTCATTGCAGGTTGGGAAGATGGTACTCAAGCGTGGAGAAAGGCTGAATCCCCATCTCATGTTCAGTGGTCCCATTCCAAATTAAGCCCATAGATATCTGGGAATTAAGTTTACAGCTGGGAATTTCTAGTACATGTCTGTACAAAGTCCAGGTGGGAAACACATGAAGTTTATAGTGTATGAATCAGTTGTTGTGAATCTCCCTGCTGCATTTAGCTGCATACAATTTAAAATGTGAAACATCATATTTTCAGCATGAGAAATATAAGTACAAACTGAAAACATAACATTATGAAGCAATTTTAATACTCATGTCTACTGTTGCCTTTTTGTTCCTTTTTGCCTTTGGTACCATAAACTTGCAAGTATCAGGACTTGAGTCACTGTGAATTAAGGGCACAGGTATACGTCAATATTTGCAAATTGCCGTTCATTTTAAAGGGGCTTCTATGTTGCTGATTTTATGTTGTTGATTTTTATCCTCTGCTGAAGATATTGTAAAATTTTGTGCACTGATTTTCTCCTTCAGTGGGGGAAGTCATCCGAGCTGGTTAGGTCACGGCTCCTCTCTTTTGTAGACTGTATTGGGTCAGTGAGGCTGACCCAGCAGAACACTTGAGCCTTGCTTCGCTTTCTTGGAGACTCTTGCCTTGTTGGTATGGAAGATGGAAAAGCCTTAAAGAAAGGCCCCATCACTGGACTAAAAAAAGAAAAAAGAGACCGTTAAGACAAGCCAATGGCAGAGTCCGTGATGCAAGCTGTCATCAGTGCCGGCAGACCTGAAGCTTTAAGTCATTTCACAGCCGGCCCCCGACTGCACAGGAGAAGCCTGGCAAAGCTCTACTGGGTTCAAATAACCATGAGGAGATTCCAGCGGGTGACCCACCCTGTACATACTTGGAAGCTTCCAAGAGGATTGGAGCTGAATGTGAGACACCCCTTCCCCGAGATACATTGGGGCAGTGGGATAAGGATTTCCGATGCGATCAAGGGGCCAATCCAAGCAGGGGCAGCAGCATGGCACAGCAGTTTTCCCTCCCTCAAGCCTTTCTGACCTTTTCAGTGAGCTCTACAGTTCGGGAAAATCCCCACAGGGTGGCTTCTCAGGTTTCCCCCACTTTTTTCTGCTTTCCCTTCACAGATTGGAGGACACAGGCTATTAGTGCAGCCTGGGCCACTCCCAACCCTGTGCATATTCAACTAAGAATCATGCTGGCCTTTCTGTGACTAGGAGTACCTGGCCAAGCGGTGGCTTTGGCTGATCTCTCCCATGAGGATGCTAGCACCAGGGACACCAGGAGCTTTTGAGAGCTAGTCAAAAGAGATATTCCCTTTCTCCCCAGGCAAGCCTGATCTCATCAAATCTCAGAAGCTAAGCAGGACCAACTCTGGCTAGTATTGGATGGAGACCTCCAAGGAATACCAAGATCGTGATGTAAAGGCAGGCGATGGCAAGTCACCTCTGAATGTTACTTGCCTTCAAGCCCCACTAGGGGTCATCAGCTCCCTCATGGATCTCTGCCTTGACGTGGCGAGGGGGCTTGCATGGTTCGGTGAGGCTGTGGGCTATGCCGTGGAGGGCCACCCAGGATGGACAGGCCACAGCAGAGAACTCAGACCAAGTGTGATCCACTGGAGAAATGGTAACCCACTCCAGTATCTTTGCCAAGAAAACCCCATAGACAGTATCAAAAGGCTACAAAATATGATGCCAAAGATGAGTCCCTCAGATCAGGTGTCCAATATGCTACTAGGGAAGAGCAGAGGGCAAGTACAAGTAACCCCAGAAAGAGTGAAGTGACTGGGCCAAAGCCGAAAGGACGCTCAGCTGTGGATGTGTCTGATGGTGAAAGGAAAGTCCGATTCTGCAAAGAACAATACTGCATAGGAACCTGGAATGTAAGATCTCTGAATCAAGGTAAGCTTGACGTAAAAAATGAGATGGCAAGACTGAACATCGACATCTTGGGAATCAGTGAACTAAAGTGGACAGGAATGGGCGAATTTAACTCAGAAGACCATTATATCTACTATTGTGGCCAAGAATCCTGTGGAAAAAATGGTGTAGCCTTTATAGTCAACAAGAAAGTGCGAAAGGCAGTAATGGGATACAATCTCAAAAATGACAGAATGATCTCAGTCCAAATCCAAGGCAACCATTCAACATCACAGCAATTCAAGTCTATGCCCCAACCATTGATGCAGAAGAGGCTGAAGTGGACCAGTTCTATGAAGACCTACAACACCTCTTAGAACTAACACCAAAAGAAGATGTCCTCCTCATCATAGGGGACTGGAATGCTAAAGTAGGAAGTCAAAAGGTAACCGGAATAACAGACAAGTTTGGCCTTGGAGAACAAAATGAAGCAGGGCAAAGGCTAACAGAGTTTTGTCAAGAGAACACGCTGGTCATAGCGAACACCCTCTTCCAACAACCTAAAAGGCGACTCTACACATGGACATCACCAGATGCGCAACACCGAAATCAGATTGATTATATCATTTGCAATCAAAGATGGAGAAGCTCTATCCAGTCAGTAAAAACAAGACCTGGAGCTGACTGTGGCTCAGATCATGAGCTACTCATTGCAAAATTCAGACTTAAACTGAAGAAAGTTGGGAAAACCACTAGGCCATTCAGATTTGACCTAGATCAGATCCCTGATGAATATACAGTGGAGTTGAAGAATAGGTTTAAGGGACTAGATTTGATAGATAAGAGTGCCTGAAGAACTATGGACAGAGGTTCGTGAAATTGTACAGGAGGCAGTAATCACCACCATCCCAAAGAAAAAGAAATGCAAGAAAGCAAAGTGGCATTCTGATGAGGCTTTACAAATAGCAGAGGAAAGAAGGAAAGCAAAAGGCAAAGGTGAAAAGGAAAGATTTACCCAACTGAATGCAGATTTCCAGAGAACAGCAAGGAGAGATAAGGAGGCCTTCCTGAATGAACAGTGCAAAGTAATAGAGGAAAACAATAGAATGGGAAGGACTAGAGATCTCTTCAAGAAAATTGGAGAAATCA
>NW_015160847.1:688069-692081 GCF_001447785.1 Gekko japonicus | reverse complement strand
TTGGTCCCCCCCCCCCCGTTGGCATTGTTTTGCATGATTTTCATCGGCTTCCATTTTGACTGTATGATTTTTCTTCCACATCTGATCCCTGTAATACTGTTGGTATGCACAAACATATAAAGATGCTTTTGCAGTGATCCCTTCATTTCATTTATCTTCAGGGCTCTAGTCGGGGGGGAGCTCTCAGGTATGGAGCTCCGGAAGAGAACCTCTAGGGGGTGGGGCGGTCACGTGGTGAAGCCCCGCCCCTTCTTTACCCCGCCCTCTGCTTCGATCCTCATTCCGTTTGGGAATGAGGATGAAGCAGGAGGGTAAGTAGCCGGGCCTTCTGACACACTTCCGGTGATGTCAGGGGGTGTGGCCTTCTGTCACTTCCGGTGATGTCAGGGGGCGTGGCATATGCAAATAAGTTATGCTAATGAGTTATGCTAATGAGCTCCGGCAGCTCTTTTTCTACAACAAGACCCCTGACTATAAGGAAGGCTGAGTGCTGGAGAAGAAGACTCTTGAGAGTCCCCTGGACTGCAAGAAGATCAAATCAGTCAATCCTAAAAGAAATCAACCCTGACTGTTCCCTGGAAGGCCAGATACTGAAGCTGAAGCTCAGATACTTTGGCCACCAGATGAGAAGGGAGCACTCCCTGGAGAAGACCCTGATGCTGGGAAAGGTTAAAAAAAAAGGGGACGGCAAGGGATGAGATGGTTAGACAGTGTTATCGAGGCAACAAACATGAAATTAAGCAAACTCCAGAGCACGACGGAAGACAGGAGGGCCTGGCATGATGTGGTCCATGGGGTCACGAAGAGTCGGACTTGACTGTGCAACTGAACAACAACAAGGGGTCACCAGAAGTCAGTTTGACTTGTTGGCAAAAAAAAACCTGAGCCAGTACCAAAAAGCTGGATCCACGGAAACCTACTTACGAAGATATCATTACCTTTCTACACAAAGGCTGGAATCAGGATCTAAGACCAGATAACAACAAACAAACAACCTTTATTGGCATAACAACCAAATTATAACGGGGACGAAACAGTCTGAACAGTCAAGGCCCTGTCTGCTGATACATTGCTCGCTTCCTAGCTGCAAGGTACACAAATCTGGCCACAGTTTCAATCACAATTTAGTTCCGAGTAGATAATAAAAAAATAATTTTGCATTCATCAGATTTCCCTGCTTGCTCTCTCAACAAGGGATCAATAAGTATAGTGCAAAAAAAATGTTCAAGGCTCTCTATGTCCTGCCGATTACATGTGCATAGCCTGTTAGCGTATGGTATTTTATGAAATCTCCCGTAGAGAACCACAGAGGGTAACACATTGAAACGGGCTAATGAATAAGCTCTGCGATAGTGCGAAGCTGTTAAACAGGTTAAATACTCTGCTATATACCCGTATGGTAAAATCCCCAAGCCCAAGGGTGAACATCTACTTTTAGCAAGGCTCCTAAGATCCTGCATCTCAATGTCAAGGAGTCTTTGTTTGATCTGTGCAAAGGCTGAACTTTCGTTAAGGGAGGATAAATCTTCAGTACTGATCCCTATTGAATTGATTTACTTTTCTATGTAGTTTAACCACATTGAAGACTGAGACTCCATCAGCATGTGAAAAAAAAAGGCTACCATTATTCTTAAAATGTAAATATAGCCAAAATTTTATAGTATTAATCCACACTTTCGTTTCAAGGAGCCTTTGATTAGTTTCCAGGCAGATGGCCGCATAAGGCACATACATGGGCAGGCCCAGAATTCTTCGAAGGAAGTTAGATTGTATTCTTTCCACTTCCTTATTGAAGGCCTTCATCCAAATAGGTACTCCATAAAGCAATCTTGCACTAATCTTATGATTGAATAATAGCTGCGGGAATATATTGATTACCCTTGGTAAAATAAAAACGGATAGGCGCAAGTATGCTGCAGTTCACAGCTTTTATCACTTCCCTGCTATGAGGAACCCAACTGGCTCTATAATGGAAATGTATTCCTAGGTATCTAAAACTTTTAACCTGTTAGATCCAGTTGCCTCTTATATTCCATACTGAGAGTTTTCCACGCTTTTCCAAAAACCATGATTTTTGATTTCTCAAAGTTCAAGGTCAATTTATTTAGTTCACAGTATTCATAGAAGCGTGGTAATAGCGGTTTCAGTCCGATTTGCGAAAGGGGAAGTAACACTGCATCGTCTGCATATAAAAGCAGTGGAACATGGATTGACCCAGGTTTGGGACTATGGCCATCTATGTCCTCCAAGAAAGAGACCAAATCATTTATAAAAAGATTTAAAAGTAGTGGGGCTAGAATACAGCCTTATTTTACCCTGATATTTATTGGGATTTTGGAGGTTAGATCCCCTTCATGTGAGCATCTGACCTGACAGGTAGTATTGTGGTGGGGTATAAATTGAATCAATAAAGTAAAAATAAATAAGTAGTTTGTTGCACTATTTTTAATGTGGAAATTACAGTAAGTCTCCAACATGTGGCACAACTTATTCCGCCTCTCTCTAACTATGTATTTAGTTGGCTCATTATCTCTGCTCTCAAGACCTTGTGTATATGTCAACTGGAACAATAGTGGATCTAAATTGAAATTCTCTACAGTAATGCCATCAATTATATTTCTGAAGTGTTCATTTTTAAGCAAACAAGGCAGCAGATGGAGATTTCCATTAAAAATGTTCTTTGTTTCAAACCTTTTAAAGCAGACCTTACCAGTTGGTCAAATAACTACACTTGTTTCTTATTGTATCTTTTGTGTATGTGTCCCAGGGAAGCAAACCACGTTTAAGAACAATAACTCATCATTTAATTACATATCCCTTTCAAGTATTAACAGAAGAGACATTTTTGGTCAGACACTATTGCATAGAGCTGTTATAAAAAACGACCTAGATCGTATATGTGCAGTGATAAAAGCTGGTGCAAGTGTAAATGCTAAAGACTATGCAGGTAAGCTCTACATTTAATGTAAGGGTTAAAAAGCATGTGTGTGTGTGTGGTGTGTGTGAAGGAGAGGGTGGCCACATGGACCCCCTACCCCCAGCCACTCTTCAGAGTCCCCTATAAAACAGAGAAAAATGGATTTTTTTTACCCTCTGGTTTAAATGGCAAAGCCCTGGGAAACTGGAACCTCATGTGCTCACCAGTTTTTGTTAATCAAAATTGTAAAAAATTGATTAATTTAGTATAAATGAACAAGCTAAGAAAAACAGCTCCAAATGTAGATAGCTTTTCTCAGCTTTTTCACAAACAGAAATTTCCCACTTATTCTGAAACTGTCTGAAGAATTTGGCTTATGCTTGGCGTTTGACTATAATAAGGGTTTCATTATAGACTTTTATAAAATTGCTATGGGTCAAAATCTGTCCCTCTCCAAATTATCCCACTATAAACATGATCTCACTATAAAATTATCCCACTATAAACATGATCTCAAAAGGGGGGAATCCATCTATTTATATTTTCCCCACATTAATGAACCAAAATGCATCTCCACATCTATTCCAAGAATATTTACCAATAGCCCACCAGCTAAGATAAATCTGATGACATGTCTCAGGCACTTCTGGATGCTTATCTGATTGCCTGTTAAATAAAACATGTCCCCTACCTTCCACTCTATTATTAAGACTCCTGTTTGTGTAATTTTTAGCCTGCCCATTTCCCAAGGAGCTTAGAGTGTTATACATGGTTCTGCTTGCCCAGTTTTTCTCATAAGAACCCTGTGAGGTAGGCTAGGCTGAAAAAGCATAGCTTACTCTAGATTTGCCCAGTAAAATTCATGGCATGGTGGGGATTTGAACCTAGGTCTCCTAGGGTTTAGCACAACACATAAACCTGCACTGCACTGGCTTTCCCGAGCTCTTCTCCCTCTGAGGCGGAGGACATCTGCATGGGTTATTCCCACCGTGCCAATAGGGAGGCAGGAAGTAGATTCCCCCCCCCCCGTCGGTGCCTTTGGAATATCCCATCTCCAGTTCTCTTCCTGCCTCACTAGGGAGAAGCAGCACAATT
>NW_015160847.1:675403-685771 GCF_001447785.1 Gekko japonicus | reverse complement strand
GGTGATCAACACCAGGCGCTCCGCTTTGTTTTTGCCAATTGCCAAAGCACAAAAGATCAAATCCATCGCGACGCGTGTGTTCAACAGCAGATCATAGACCCTGATGGAGCTGGCCAGCCTTTTGGGACTCATGATACAATGGGGTCGAATGCATGCGAGAGCGTTACAGATGTTCTTACGACCACATCAACTGAGCATTATACAAAAGAAGGTGCTCAATCTTCAGGTACCCTTCAAGGTCAAGCAAAGCCTGCACTGGTGGACAGACTGCAACAACCTGACGGCCGGGAAGATGTATTACATACCCCAATTCTTGGAACTTTTCTCCGATGCTAGCCTTACAGGATGGGGAGCAATGCTACAGGGTGTTCCAGTCCAAGGCGTGTGGTCATCGGACGAAGCCTTGCTTCCGATCAACTTGCTGGAGTTACGAGCAGTTCATCTAGCTCTACTTCATTTCTCTTCGCGACTACAGGGACAACATGTGCTGGTGAGGACAGACAATATTGCGGCGAAGGCTCACCTCAACAAACAGGGAGGGTCTCGATCTTGCCGGTTGCACAAGGAGGCCATGAAGATCCTACTCTGGGCAGAGAAGAACATTGCGTCTCTGAGAGCGGAGCACATCAGGGGAATAGAAAATGTACAGGCGGACTGGCTCAGCAGACAGGCATTGCAGGAGGGAGAATGGGCTCTCCACCCGGACCTCTTCTCCACAATAGTGGAACAATTTGGTCACCCGATATTGGACCTATTTGCAGCCCCAACCAATCACAAACTGCCGAGGTATTACACCAGGTACTTTCATCAGAATGCAGAAGCGACAGACGCACTCACAACACAGTGGCCCGCAGGTCTATTATACGCGTTTCCGCCGTTCATCCTGATCTCCAGGACTCTGTGCAGAATCAAAGAACTGAGGGCGGAGGTCATTCTGGTGGCCCCACGGTGGGCGAGACGTCCGTGGTTTTCTATGATACAGAAGATGTCCATTCTACCTCCTCTGATCCTACCAGTATCTCCAGACATGATATTCCGGGGTCCAGTTTGGCATCCGGATCCAGCATGGCTCTCCTTGACCGCGTATAACAACAATACAATTGTTAGTTTAGTCTCATACTAGTGTACATTTAATACAAAACATATCACAATGAAAAACAATTACAAACTGTTAGAAACAAGAGAGACAAAAATGTCCTGTATAACTTTCCAGATCTATGTGTATAGATCACAAGGTCCCAGATGTATTACGTCCCTCGTTGTGTGAAGGAAGCCACTTTAAGAAACACGTGGAATGTACTGATGTGGTAGTTTAAATTGGGCTCTTGCCAAATCCCAGCGGAGGCATTTGTTAGCAGCTTTCACTTTGAAGGGCAGGTTTACCTCCTATTAAATAGATGCCAGCTTTGTAAAAATTTCCGGGTAAATGTAAATGTTTGATATAATACAATTACAAACTAAAAATGGAAACTTTTAGAAATTATGAAAGGATTACCTTGCTTCTTACAGTGGCTTCCCTTTAGAATCAACAGATCTGGAGAAACTTAACAGTTCTTCACTTGAGGAGGAGAAGTGGTAGGATGATCTATGTGCCATGTGATATATTTGTCAGTAAGATATACATTTATCGATATGGTTCTACATATTTACTGTATCTTATTGATCTGATGAAGTCTTCTAGGACGCAACAAGGGATGTAATACATCTGGGACCTTGTAATCTATACACACAAATCTGGAAAGTTATACTGGACATTTTTGACTCTCTCTTGTTTCTGACAGAGTTTGTAACTCGTTTTCATTGTAATTTGTATTAAATGTACACTAGTATGAGTCGAACTTAACAACTGTATTTGTATGTGTATGTATATCTACTGTTCCACATTAAAGCCATTCCATTCACTGAGGGAACGGAGGAGGCATCCCGCATCCTCCAAATATAGGCAAAGATCCCGGGCTACGCCAGTGGTGTGCAGCTGGCAGCAGGCCAAAGCTGGTCTATTGGTGAGTGCTACTTGGCCTGATGGTTAACCATCTCTCCTGAAACCTGCTATCTTTGGCCAGGATTAAGCTTCCTCTTGGCTACTGCTCTTGCCATTGGAAGGAAAGGTAAATAATCTGAAGCCCTTAGGCAATAGTGCCCACATGTTTTCTGAAACTGCTCTGGAGGAAAGGCAGTCCCCTGGTATAGGACTCCACCAGTTGTGAATCCATGAAGGATGGGAACGACCATTGGACACTTACCGTGAGTGGTCCTTCTCCTCTGAGGACAGGAGGACATCTGGGCCCTCCCACTGTCATCTTTCTTCCTGTTTTTACTATTCTTGTTCACTTTTTTTTCATATTCCGTGCTGAGAATTTCTTCCTGTTCTGCACTCTCCCATTATGGGTCGATTCTTTCCTCTCTATCTTAGTTACAGGATAGAGTGATTATTCAATTGATATAATTGTTCACAGTTATGTTTTTTATAGGGCAAGGTTAGTTTTTCAGGCTGCAAGACTGCTTTCAGAGTCCCAGAACTGGAGATGGGATATTCCAAAGGCACCAACAGGGGGGGGGGAATCTACTTCCTGCCTCCCTATTGGCACGGTGGGAATAACCCATGCAGATGTCCTCCTGTCCTCAGAGGAGAAGGACCACGCACGGTAAGTGTCCAATGGTCGTTCCAGTGTAACATCTGTAATATTGCAATGGCAGCTGCTGCTTATAAGAGGCTAGGGTGCCTCTCCCCCTTCTTGGTGAGTAACCAGGAGAAATTATTTCACAAGTTGTTGTGAAAACTTTTACCAGAAATATGGTTGGCTTTGTTACCACATAAGTTGGTGCTACATTGGCCCAAAGGCCTGTCCTGCTGATGACTTTGGTTGTGTGTGCAGTTCTTAAATGAGATCCTAAGGTGATGCCATTGTGCGAACATTTTTCAAAACTAACGGAAACTGACAAGAGGTATGTTAGGTTAACTAGAAACTCAGGTCAACAGAAAATACGCTATAAAGCTTATATTATGAACTGTGCTTCATTTGAGAAAAAGTTTTTTCCCCATGTGTTCTTCAGGGTGGACTGCGTTACATGAAGCCAGTTTAGGTGGGTTTTTTGAAGCTACAACTGAACTTTTAAAAGCAGGTGCTGATGTTAACTGTAAAGGATATGAACAAGTAACACCATTACATGATGCAGTTAAAGAGGGTAACTACAAGGTAACGTTTCTATATTTGAAAATGAAGTGCCATTTGTATTGTATAGAAGTGTTTTTCATTGCATTCATGGAAGTGCAATGTATATCATTACTTACACTTGCCATGATTAGTGACATAAAGCCAGACTGAACATTAGCACTATTAATCTGTATTGCTTTTAAAACTCACTCCATCATTGTTGCTTCTTACTAATGCCCTGACCATTATAAGCTGTTTTTCTGTGGAAATGAATGTTAAATATAGGAATCATTCCCCAGCCCTGCTGTTAACTTACCTTTACTGGTATTGTCAGTGAGAAGGGGTCCTGAGACGTTCTCAGTTACTATTCCTCACCAGTGCTCAAGGTCTGCAACTTATCCATGGTCTTACCTTGTGTGGTCAGAAATAAATGTTTCTGTGCAGGTGGCCCACTTTCCAGTTCGGCTTAAATTCATTCTAGTGTAGCCTGAATGTAGGGAAGTTATCTTGCATCTCCTAGCCTGGAGGAGCTGCTGTCTTTGGTTTTTTTACATTTACTTAGGAAAATGCTTTCAGTCTGGGCAGTGACATATGCAAACTGTTAAAAGGATTATTGACAAAATGCTGAGACTCTTGGTGCATGTTTGGAAGAGGTACGGAGGGAGTTTGTTGAAGGAAATACAACTTAAGTAGGCACAGTAATATGAATACATCAATAATACTCAGCCCTAGAATGCTTATATTTAGATACACACGGCACAATATGCATGAGCATTTGGGATATTTGCATTACTCAAGAAGGGGAGGCAAGGGGCCAAGACAGTAGAACAAGAGGGTAATGCAGCCTTATCCATACAGGTTCAAGGCATGTGTGATTACTGAGGCAAGGTTCCCAAATGTCTGGGCAGTCAATAATCCAAGCAGGGGCACATGGTGGGGTGGTCAGAGCTGGTTAGCTTAGTACTTGAAGACAGAGTTCCTTGTGGGCAGGTGCAGGGGCAAGTAAAATCACAGCAGGTTTTGGTGTGTTTAAGTACTGTTCCTTAGTTTTGTTGTTGTTCAGTCGCACAGTCGAGTCCGACTCTTCGCGACCCCATGGATCATCTCCCGCCAGGCCCTCCTGTCTTCCGCCGTCCTCTGAAGTTGGCTCAATTTCCTTAGTTTAGCAGAGTACAATTTGTGAACAGGTTCTGGCTTCACTGTGGACCAGAAGCTTAAGTTCAAAACTGAAGATTATTTTGTAGCCTAGCCTGGGGACCAGGGAGCATGTCAGATGAGTTAACAGCTGGGCCACCAGACTGGCCAAAATGATGAAGAGGGGTGGTCCAGGGTCCTCAGAATATTTCCAAATGAGGAAGTGGTGGGAGGAGTTGTGTTTGTAGGCAGTCTTAGTTAACTTTGTTGAGCTGGGTGGTTGGGTGGGAAGTTGAAACCACCCCACATTGGACCAACCTGAACCTGTTAACAGATAATGCTACTGTGAATGTAAGTCTGTCTTTTTTTTTGGCAGGAGTGCAGCAAGATTCCTTATGTCTAGATGTATCTTTAAGAACTAGATAGGACCTGATTCATTATTTGAGGGCTAGGGAAAGTTGAGGGCTTGGTTTCTGTCTGAAATGCTGTTACCTTCATTGAGCATGATAAGATCAATGTGAGGTGATGCCTGATCCTGTCCTCATTCTGCTGGCTCAGCCTTTATCTCAGAAATAGCTCAAAGCTTGTTTTCTGTGTCTCTTTTGACTGTCAAAGAGGAGCTCTTCTTAGTAGCCAAAGTCTAAGGATGGAGGCCACATAGCAACAACATTCTGGGCACTTGAGCTCCAGGAAGGGTAAGAACGCGTATTCCTAACAGTTCAGTTTGATGTAGTGGTTAGGAGCACAGACTCTAATCTGGGAAAACCAGGTTTGATTCCCCACCCCTCCACATGAAGCTGCTGGAGTTATCTCAAGAGCAGTTTTCTCAGAGCTCTTTCAGCCCCACCTACGTCACAGGGTGTCTGTTGTGGAGAGGGGAAGGAGCCTCTCTGAGACTCCAAGTGAAGGGCAGGGTATAAATCCAATCTCCTCCTCCTTCTGTATTCCCCTGTTTACTGTTGTTATAATAAAACAGAGTAATTGACCTGCATGAAGCATGACTGTGTGGCAACAGGAAATTGGATGATATGGGATATTGGAGTAATAATAAGTAGGCACTAGCCATCAGTCAAAGGCTCATGGGAGAGGTGTGGCTGGATGAGATAAAAGGAACTGTACAAAATTACAGGCTTCCAGAAGTATGTAAGAGTCAGGCAGTTAATTAGGTAGGGAATCTGGCCCATGTACCACTCCTTCTGACAGGCTCTTCCATTGCACTCTCTGAAGTATGCCTTTGTTTGTGGAACTCCTCCTAGCCTGTCCTAAGATTCAGGGTTTAAATCGAGACTTTTGTTCATGCTAAATTGGTACTGTTCCAGTAAGTTATATTGCCATGTAAAATCTGCGCAGTCCAAATCTGTACATCGGGGTCTCTGGCTTTGCCTCCTCCCCCCAAGATTACAAAGGCCCTATCATAGAATCATAGAGTTGGAAGTGTCATAGAGGCCATCTAGTCTAACCCCCTGCATATGTCTTGTCTGTCTCTGAGATTATAGGGTTAGAGAGTTGCTCTGTGGAATGTGAGGTCTGTATTATGGGCAAAATGTCTCCTTGCCATGGCAGCGGCAAGCAGCATGGAAATAGCATCAATAAACCCTCATTCCCATGCTGCTTGCTGATGCCATCATCCCAACTCCCAGGCCTCCTGTTTTCTTCCTTTCACACATACACAAAAGCACAGACACCATGGTGATTGTGCTGCCCGTATCTTCTGCAGGCCTGAAACCCCTCTTTCCCCTCATGGTTCCTTCCCCTACTGAGCCGCACTGTAACGTCACAGTGCAGCTTGTTGGGGAAAGTGAAAATGCCCTTTAAAGGGCTCTGATGGGGGAGAAAAGAGTCCTGCCATATTCCATCTTTAAAGTAGAGCATAGCTCCACGCCCTTCCCCATAGTGGGGATGAAGAGAGTATCCACACTGGTTTCCCTTTAAACCATAAAAAGCTTTGTTTCCCCCCCCTAGGGCTTAAAGGTGGAATCCCTGTGAATAAAAACTGAGGAAAAAAGGGGGGGGGACTCAACCCAAGATATGGCAGTGATATATGAAGGTCACGCTAACAGAATAAATTATTATAAAAATACAAATATTTATTATGGTGTAAAGGTAAAGGTTTCCCTTGCTTGAGAGCCAGTCGAACCCGACTCTAGAGTTGCGGTGCTCATCTCCGTTTCCAAGCCGAAGAGCCAGCACTGTCTGAAGACATTTCCATGGTCATGTGGCCGGCATGACTAAACGCCAAGGCGCATAGAATGCTGTTACCTTCCCACCGAAGCAGTACCTATTTACTTGCAATTTCTTGCTTTCGAACTGCTAGGTTGGCAGGAGCTGGAACCAGAGACGGGAGCTCACTCTGTCATGCGGCACTCATGATGTTCCAGCTTGCAGTTCAGCCTCTTAACCACTTGAGCTACCGCAGCTCCTTCTTATTATGGTGTAAGGTAAAGGTAAAGGTTCCCTTGCTCGAAAGCCAGTCGAGTCCGACTCTAGGGTTGCGGTGCTCATCTCCGTTTCAAAGCCGAAGAGCCAGCGCTGTCCGAAGACATTTCCATGGTCATGTGGCCAGCATGACTAAACACCAAGGTGCACGGAACGCTGTTACCTTCCCACCGAAGTGGTACCTATTTATCTACTTGCAATTTCTTGCTTTCGAACTGCTAGGTTGGCAGGAGCTGGAACTAGAGACGGGAGCTCACTCCATCATGCGGCACCCGGGTCTTGAACTGCTGAACTACTGACCTTCCACAGCCTGCAGTTCAGTGTCTTAACCACTTGAGCCACCGCAGCTCCTTATTATGGTGTACACATTAGTAAAAGATAAAATAGGTTAAAAGAAATTATCCAAATATCAGACTCTTAAAACTTTTTACACAAAGAAATGAAAGTTTTACATATACAATTGATGGGTATATCATGACCAGTAAACCTTACACATTTTGGCCCCATAGGCAGGGGTGTCGAACTCATTTGTTATGAGGGCCGGATCTGACATAAATAAGACCTTGTTGCTCATAAAAGGTAATGCCAGGTAGTGGAGATATAAACTTTATAAAGGACACAGACAATCACAATTAAAGATTTTTTAAAACTTTAAATAACACACTTCCAATGAATTCAACACCTCTACCTTAGGGCCTTCCTCAGTGGTCAATATTACTATTGTAAAACAACACACATCCAGAAATAAATATATGAACAAAGATTTTCTTTAGAGCCAGGTGTTGCTTTCTCATGTGATGTGCAGTTGCTAAAAGTTTACTTAGTAGGTCATGGATAATCTCTTATGGTAACTGCACATGCTCTCCAAATTGTTCTGGTAACAAATATCTAATGTGTCTGGATGTGTGTCTCTTCCATCAAAGGTAGTAATTGCACATCACGTGAGAAAGCAACACCTGGCTCTAAAGAAAATCTTTGTTCATGTATTTATTTCTAGTACTGATTATAAAACATTCCTTCAAAATAGGGCTCAGAGGTTAAGATGCTGAGTTGCAGACCGGAAGATCGGCAGCTTGGCAATTCAAAACCCTAGTGCCACGTGACGAAGTGAGCTCCTGTCTCTGGCCCCAGCTTCCACTAACCTAGCAGTTTGAAAGCAAGAAATTGCAAGTAAATAAATAGGTACCACTTCGGTGGGAAGGTAACAGCGTTCCGTGCGCCTTGGTATTTAGTCATGCCGGCCACAGGACCACAGCCGCTAAAGAGAAACCTAGTGTCACGGTAGAGCCAGGGAGACAGGCAGACAGGGGGAGTCACAATACAAGCCCAAAGGTCAGCTGGGAGAGCAGTCAGCAGAGCATTAAACAAGTCCCAAAACACCAGACAAAGCCGTAGTCAAACGTACCAGAGGTCAGAGTACAGGGAGCAAAGCCGAGGGCGTGGTCAGGTGCAAAGCTGGAAGGCAGGAGCCAGAGCAGTCCATACACAAGCCGAGTCCAAAAAGCCTATGTGCGAAGTCCGTGCTGCTGTTAAAACTCAGGGCTCAAGGATCTCCGCCCTCTTGAACGTGCTTCTTTTCGTCGGCTAGCGAGCTCCTGACGTCTCTGATCCCTAAACCTACTTACAGGTGGGGGAGATGCAGGTGGTGAGCTGCTTATGGCCTGCTCAATCCCAGGTGCAAACCGTCCTGTAGTTCACTCAGATTGCTGTGTATCCTCCTCAGTACTTACAGTAGGTGCAAATCCTGATGCTTCTTCAGCTCTTAAAGGCACTGAATCCTCCCCTCTTAGGCTGTCAGGAGCTGGCTCTGGGGCTGAGTCAAGGACAGACATGACAACACCCCCCCCACACACACAGTGTTCCCTCTAAGCTGAGTCAGTGTGAGCTAGCTCATAGTTTTTTAGCCTCCGGTTTACACCTTTTTGTCTTAGCTTAGGAAGGATGGCTCTGGAGCAAACTAATTTCTACAGCTGCCCAATCACTCACTCACAACTTTAAGGCCGGGAGCTCACAAAGTAGGATTTTTGCTCACAAGACTCCACAGCGTAGAGGGAGCACTGCCCCCACACCCCCACGAAAGCAAAATTTTTGGCCACGTGTCCAGGGTTGAGCATCAAACTCCCTCCCAGCTGAACTTGGCAGGGCCATGGTGGGATGTGGTGTCGCACACAAGCGGAGGGTCTTCTCTCGACGCCCCCGGCTTTGATGCATTTTTCTTTAAACTCTGGTCAGCGGTGAATAGTCAGACATCGGGCGGCTGCTCATGAAAGCAACCCTTGTTTTCCAGGGGAGGACGGAGGGGTGGGAGGAAGGGGCCCCGGCCTCACAGACATTGTGCTGTGTGTTGTTGTTGCTGTTTTTTCTAAAGTGAATGAGTCACTCGGGCCAGGCCCGCTTTGAATGATTAGTGAAATCTGTTGAGAGATGAGCAGCATCCTTTGGAGAGATAAAAAGACAGCAAAGCAGCGTTTCCTCTTTTAATTTGGGTGTCTCTTATCAGCCAGTCTCCCTCCTCCCCCCCACGACACAAAAATGCATGCCACAGCATTCCAACCGCCCCGCCCCACCTCACCCCCATGTGCAGAGAGTACTCCCCAAGCCAACGGGTAAATCTTTGTTCGAACAGGAAATATCGGGCTGTCGCGTCATCATCTTATTTTCCTTGGTACAAGTGTATGATTTGATGATTTGTTTAAACGGAACCTTCCAAAAATAAAATGAGGTGTTTTCCTTTTTAATCAGATTTTTTTTAGAATTTCAGTTGGGTTAACCGTGAACCAGTTTATAGAGTCTCTCTTTTTAAACGGTCTGGGTTTAGGTAAAGCCTACGCTTTTGGTCGCCCAAATGGAATCTTAAACTTCTGACAGTCCCCCAACCAGAGGCTGCTTTCCTGTGTGAAAACAAGGCGTTGCGGGGGTGGTGTGGTGGTGACCCCTGCCTTCCCAGGGGAAGCACTGCCAGTGGCACAAGAAGCCACATCTTATGGCGGGGCCAAGCACTAGCGAGTCCCTGCATAGACGGCTTCAAAAGGGAATTAGAGAAGCATATGGAGCAGAGGTCCATCAGTGGCTATTAGCCACAAGGTATAGATAGGGGCTCTGGGGCAAGTGATGCTCTGTCATCTTGGTGCTTGGGGGGGGGGCAACAGTGGGAGGGCTTCTAATGTCCTGGCCCCACTGGTGGACCTCCTGATGGCACCTGGTATTTCTGGCCACTGTGTGATACAGAGTGTTGGACTGGATGGGCCTTTGGCCTGATCCAACATTGGCGTCTCTTATGTTCTTATCTCATCCATGGGACCCAGGTGGGCAGTCTTGGTCCTTCTCTTTCATGCCATCCCCTCTGCTCCGATTTGTTCTCACACCAAAAAGTGCACAGCAAGGACATTTCCTTCCCTTTCTGCGGCCTACTCGTTGCGCTCCCTTGCTTCTGGAAGGATCTGGACACTTAGAAGCGAACGCCAGGCCTTTTGATTTGGAAGGGACGTTCCATTTCGCTCCGTGGAATTTATGTCTAAATAAGGGCCCAGAGCAGATGTTGACATGAACAGTTTTAAGGAAGCAGCAGCTGGTGTGTTGTGTGTAGGGGGGGGATTCAAGGGCACAGCATGGGATATAGAGATGTTTTCCTCACATGGGGCCA
>NW_015160847.1:663346-674132 GCF_001447785.1 Gekko japonicus | reverse complement strand
TTGATTGGTGTAGGACCGAGAACCCGGGCGGGGCAAGCTGGGAGAGAGCTACAGTCTCCCCGCCCCGCACCCAGGTCTCGGTCATGCAAGCCAGGTCCACATGTTGTTCTATAATGAAGTCCCGAAGGACCATGGTCTTATTATTGATGGACCTGGCATTGCACAACACCAATGTCGGAGGGGGGTACATACTCCGAGCCCCACTGCCAGCATCCCTCGGGATGGGCCTCAGGCTGGAAGGGTGCCGAGCTCTTATGGTTCTCCGCTCCCTTCCTTTTCTTCCTTTTCTTAAAAATTTAAAACTGAGAAAATCTCCTGGTCTTGATGCATTTTCTGCAGAACGACTAAAGGTAGCTCCTGACTGGTATTCACAATGATAAATAAGGATGGAATCATTCCAGCTTCATGGAAAACATTGCTGGTTGCTCCTATCTACAAAAAAGGGGACAAAGCTGACCCAAACAACTACTGACCGATTAGCCTTCTTGCAGTGATTGGCAAGATCTACACATTTTACCTACAGGAAAAGTTGCATTGCTAAATGGACGAAGAGAAGATATTAGGTGATGAACAAGCATGCTTTAGAAAGGGCTACTCTTGTGTTTCACTCTGGCCTCGCTGATAAGCAAATATGCACTAGACTCACCTGGCTCCTTATATGCAGCCTTTATTGATTTAAGGGCTGCATTTGACTCTGTATCGCACACACGCCTATGGAACAAATGAAATGCTACAGGCCTGCCTAAAAGTATGTTAAAATTAATAATAAATCCTTATTCGAGAACCTCGCTGTGTGTTAAAAATAAACAATGAGGGGCAGTTATCCAACCCTATATCTATCCAAAGAGGTGTTCGTCAAGAATGTGTTCTTGTACCACATCTGTTCAATTTATATCTAAATGACTTTGTCCCAGGTCTTCAAAACATACCCACTCATGCACCATGTGTGGGAAACCGACCAGTGCCTGCCCTGCTGTATGCTGATGACCTTGTCTTATTGAGAACTCCAGTTGACCTAAAACATGCCATTAAAACATTTACTGCCTACTGCAGTTAAGAACTATTGAAGATAAATGAGGATAAGTCCAAAATTATGGTCTTCACAAAAATCAACAAGAAGGTCAAACAAAAGATGGAAAATCGGAAAGTACAAATTGCAACAGGTCGATGAATTCAGATATCTAGGAATTGTATTCCAGCCAAACCTATCATGGTCCAAGCACATTAAATATCTTAGACAGAAAGTCAATCTAGCCTTACTAGCCTTGAAGAAGTTTTTCTATATCCAAGGAGCTCAATATGTGCCAGCGCTCCTGAAAGCTTATAAGACCTTAATACTACCGCGCATACTATATGGTTCCCAAATCTGGTTCTTAGGTCCAACAGAGCAACTTGAAAAACTACAGCAAGCCTTCTTCTGTAAAATATTAACTTTACCATCATGCATCACTTGAGATAGGCATGATGGTCCCAAAAATCTCAACTTTGATCTGGAAGGCTGTAGTCAGCTATAAATATTGACCGTTAAATGCTGAAAGCCTCCCAGAACGTATTGATAGAACATGAACATTGCTGGTCAAAATGGAATGATGCTGTAGATGTGGAAACAAGACAGTTGGGCTTACGGAAGACAGAGAACTTAACCAAAAGAAGACATACTTTACTCACAGAAAAGTTGCTCCAAAATTATTGGGATGCTCTTCAAATAGATTCTAGACGGAAATGCTCCCCACTTCATCTAGGAATTACATATTCCACCAAATTTGACCTGCCTGTTTACTTAAACATGTTGACCATTCCAAAACTGAGACGGTCATACATGATTGCACGCGGCAATGTGTTTCCAACAGCACAGATGAAGGGCTGTTTTCTCAAGACCCCTCTGAACCAGCGCTATTGTGACTGCCCCATGACAGAACTTGACTCGGCATGTCATGTTTTCTTCTACAGTCCAAAACATGCAGCAGCAAGAAAAAGATTCCTACAAAACTGGCTGTTGAAATATTTATCTTTTCCTGATGCAGCAAGATTAAGATTAAGACAAGCAACGGGAGGCAATCCGGCGAACATGGCGGTGGTCCAGTGTTGAGCAGCGAGTGACCCAGGCGGAGATTGGTCCGGGAAGCACGGCGACGTGGCGCAGTCGGAGCCAATAGGACGGAGGCCGGTTGCTGCAGCCGAAAAATGTCTCGGAAAAACACTCCGAGCCCTCGGGAAGGAGTGGTATATAAGTTGAAAGTGTATGTATGTATGTATGTATGTATGTATGTAAGACTACTTCTGAGCAGCCTCTGCCAAAATTGCATCGTGGATGTGGCAAATTTTTGTTTTACTGTTCTTTTAAATTCTTAATTTTTATTTTTTATGGTGTATGGCCTATGGGCTATTAAACTTAAATAAACGTTGAACTTTGTCTCCACATGGCAGGGCTCATATCCCCCTTTCACACCCCCAGTTTAAATTTTGGAACTGGGTGTGCCCTCTTTCAGTTCTGTTCAGTTGACCTTTATTGGCATAAAAAACCTTAAAAAGGATTACTATAAGAAGAAATATACATTTAAAAACCATGTACAGCCAGGCATGTAAAACATAAGGTAGCATGAAACAATTACTCATTGGAAGTTTTCCTGACATAGCTTTATCACTGATTGTAAAAACATGGCTATGTCCATTGATATTTCCGGACAGACTTATTTAAAAGATGGTGCACTTTTAAAGCATCAGGAAGAGTCATCATGATGGCTAGGATAGGATTTAAATATCTAGCATTTAAAACCACATAAAATTGGCAATGCAAACAAATATGCGAAACAGTTTCCATACATCCAGAATTGCAATAACAAAGTCTATCCGCATATACTATGTTGTTATGTCTCCCATGCAAGATTGCTGATGGTATTACATTAAATCTTGCTAGAGAGAATGCTCTACGCTGTTGCAGTGCTTGTATACCTGTAAGGGGCATCTCAAAGTTCAGGGGGGAACAAGATTTATTGGCTAAGCCGTAAAGCCTTTGTGTTTCAATATCAAGGGCTCTACACTTAATCATCTGAAAAGTGCCTATAAATGGGAGCATAAACAATGAGTCCAGTTGGATACCCATGGCAATTATTTTATTCTCAATGTATGATAGCCATTTAGACACATTTGACTCTGTGAGCATTTGTTGTATAAGGCTCCCTTGGTCTACATTGTAATGTAGACATGGCCAATATTTGACTATGTGCCCTCTTGCCAAATTCTTGTTCCCCTTACATGGATGAAATTGTGTTGTGCTTTTTAGTGTCTGTTTGGAGCATTCAGACCCTTTTCTTGGGGATTTCTATACATGCTTCTCCCTGTATGAACTACAGAAGTGTAAAACCCTTAATACAATTTTAGCTGTAACCATCTGTACAAGTAGCCTCTGGATATTTGGGCTTAGGCAGTCCCCACAAAGCAAACAGGAGCAGGCTGTATCCTACTGGATTGATAAAGTAGGTTCTTTATATTGAACTAATGATAGAACTACGTTACACTAATTATTATTCCAACACTGTGTTTCCTGAGGTTAACCCTATTTGCAACCTGCTTCCATGAGAAGTATTCTGATTTTTGCTCAGTGATAGTGCAAGGTCCCTAATGATTAGGGCTTCTTTGGAAGGGCAGTCTCTCTTATACTCTCCACATATAAATAACAGACTGTTGTGAAAAATGAGACTGAAGGTATAAGGCACTGAAGATGGCCTTCAACCAGAGATCCCAGTAGCCAATATCTTTCCATTCTGTATCCATACAAACTTGGCATACTAGAATCTTTGTTACAAGAGTGCCATCTAGGCAGGTAGTACTAGTACTGATTATACATCATTCCTTAAGAATAGGGCTCAGAGGTTAAGATGCTGAGTTGCAGACTGGAAGATTGATAGCTCGGCAGTTCAAAACCCTAACTCGCCCATCTCTGGCCCCAGCTCCTGCCAACATAGCAGTTCAAAAGCAAGAAATTGCAAGTAGATAAATAGGTACCGCTTCAGTGGGAAGGTAACAGCGTTTGTGCACCTTGGTGTTTAGTCATGCCAGCCACATGACTACATAGTCTTTAGACAGCTCTGGCTCTTCAGCTTAGAAACGGAGATGAGCACCACCCCCCAGAGTTGGATTAGACTGGCTTTCAAGCAAGGGAAACCTTTACCTTTATCTCTTAGGACTGGCTGACCCATTTTCAATTGCTGTTCACATGGAACCTTTCTCCACTTCATCCTTCAAGGTTCTTGTTTGAATATGTGCTACTCCCAAGATCTGCACAATGTAATTGCTCTACTCTAGGCTGTAGTATCTAGTGCATCTGCTCAGCAGATCTCCAGGACCAATGTCTGGATATCAGCTCTAGCCTCAGAACTTGTTCCTCAGCCCAAGCAGTTCGTCTCTAGTTTAGCTTCTGCTCAATTTCTGCATCCTCCTTTGTATCTTTGTGTTGATCTTTGCCTACTTTTACTATGCCTTTGCTTCTGGTCATCTAGATCCTGTTTGCTATCATAGATCTGTTACATCTCTGGTCCCCTAAACACTTAATTTTTTTTAAGTGCCTTGGAAGTTAAGAGCATTTCAGCATGTAAATCTTATTCCTCTAAATGGAGAGCTAATAACAGGAAAAGTGGTCAGTCCAAAGACATGTGGTTCAGAGATTCTTTGATTATTTGTTCTACTTGAAAGGGCTGAGCACTGGCTGTATCACACATTTTTAAATCTATTTGGTCAGATAATGCTACATGTCAAGTACTGGTTGAAAACAAATTTATTTTTGCACATTATCCATGTATGCCTTTTATGAAAGATCAAGTGAATATGTTTCTACCAGTAAGGGAACCTGTATCCCAGTGAAGTTTATGTTTGGCTTTGAGATTAATGTTGAAACTATTTGAACCATTAGTAAAAACGTAACTTAAATTTCTGACCATGAACATAGTGTTTTTGGTTGCAATGGAAAGAAGGTTAGTGAATTGAGGGTAGTACTTTATGACTGTCCTTAAAAAAAAAATCATGAAGCTAGTGTGGTTCCATATTTTTACCTAAAGCAGTTTCTCTTTTCATGTTAACCGAGATATTCTGCCCTGGTGATCCGAAGGGTATGGGTATAGCTCCTACATTCTTTTGATGATAGGAAAGTCATATTATGGGTTTTTTTTAAATCCTCAAGAAGTGGGAAAAGATTCTCATTTATTGGTTTTGCAGGATCACAGAAAGGTCATCGAGTTTCTATTCAGAGAATTTATTGTTGGATAGATTTTCCAATTAAAATGTTATAAATTAGAAGAGGCTCAGTGTCTTTTATGGGAGCATGTATCTTCAATTAGAGCCCATACATTCTAGGTTGTGTTTTTGAGAGAAGTCTATAGAAAATGTTTGTAATGTGGTAACAGACATCAGCATCCAGTTTTATAAAACATAGCTCCTTAGATGCGAACTCTAGATGGGAGGTTGATGTGAGCAAACCAATTATTTTATTTCTTATTGCTTTCTTATAGAAAAAAAGAAAAGGGGAGGACCTAAAAATCCAGCAATTAAATAGAGTTAGAAAAGAAGGATATACATAAAGTAGAGGCAAAAATACAAACAATGGTGGCAGATCCAAACATAAGTTTCTATAAAAGGTTTTCAAATATCTAAAAATAAGTCCATAACCACATTCAGTTGTCATCTATATGCCATACATTCCAATATTGATAGAATTATAAGATCCTCAATCTATTGATTTACTGGAGGGGGCATTTATCTTTCCAGTGTTGTAATATGAGTCTTTTAGCTGTAGTAAGGGCATGGAAAGTCCATTTTCGTTGACCATAGGAGATAGGCAAATAGTTTAAAAGTACATAAATATCCTCAAAAATCAACAAACATTCTAATTCAATATTGATAGAAGTAATAACTTCCTTCCAGAAAAACTGAATAACTGGATACTCCCAAAGCATATGTTTAAAGGACAAATCCTGTGAGTTACAGTGCCGGCAGTTAGACTCTCAGTCCTTTGCTAAAGGGTTGCTGTGATGTCCAGTATATCCTAAACATAATTTTTTGCTGAATAAGTTGCAACTTAAGATCCATGGAGAGAGCAGGTATAAACTTTAAGACCTTATCCCATTCATTGTTTTGGCAAATAGGGCAACATAGTTCCTTATCCCATTCATTTCTGAGTGTCTGCATATCATATTTATTAATCAGCATCAAATATTTACAGACGAATGCTGTAGGTTTTTTCTGCATCAATTCAATCAGAATTTCCAGGAGCAAAGGGTTCTTTGAGACACCCATGCCGCAGGTCCTTATTTAGATACCAACAGAAATTGCAGTTGTAAATACTGCCATTCAGCAGAAGTTGACAAGTTATATCTAGACCTTAGCTGAGAAAATGACAAAAACTCATTGTCATAGTTTATCAATTGGTCCAATGTAAAAATTCTGTTTAGGGATGGGCACAAATTGACTCACGAGCCAAAAGTTGGCACAAACTTGGGCTGGTTCGAAGCACCCAAACTGATGTTCAGGGAGGGCGCCTTCCCTGGACATTTAACACACTTTTGTCTGGTTCAGCTCAGCTGTTCAGGACCATTTAAACATGAATGGTGCAAGGTCCACAGCTGAACTGCCAGCCATTTAAACCTAACAGCTGACAGGTGGACATGCCCTGCTGTTAGGTTTAAATGGCTATGCACCATTTCACCGGACCATTTTGCTTCCCCCTGCTTTGAAGGGGGGAAGTGAAACCAACAGGTTAAATGGCTGCCAGCAGGGTTGGTCTGCCCATCAGCTGTTAGGTTTAAATGACTAGCAGCGATTTCACCCGTCCGTTTCACTTCTTCTTGCTTTTTGCTGTCTTAAACAATGTGCTAAAATCGTATCTAGTCTCTCACCCTTTTCCCAATATGACTGGTGCAGACAAATTAAAGTGTCTTCTGCTTTCACTGATAGTATATTATTTAGCTCATTTTTAACCTTTTGTGGTAAAGATTTGATGTGGGAAATACAGCAAACTGACTTAACAGATATTTCAATTTATCTTTCAATATTACTTCTGCCATTTCTCTAAGCTGCTTCTTATGAGAAACATATGTAATGGTTTCTCCTTCTAATGAAAGCTTTACAAGCATCCCATTCAATTGCATGAGTGCTAGCTGTTCGATTAATATTATTTGAAACAAACCACATACAGCATAAACATGGATTCTTTAACAGCTGTTACATATCTGCTATGGACAGCAGGGCATAAGCTTTCCACGCCAATCTATTAATCTAAGCATTCTTCTCTAACCAACTATAAAATTTTAACCAACTATTATCAAAAACATCATCTTCCTTCCCATGAAGCTTCATTGTCAAATTATCCAGTTCAGCTATTTCTGTAATTTTAACTATAAATTCATTTCTAGACGGTATATCTTCCCGTTTCCAATATTTTGCGAACAGCATCCTAGCTGCCGTTAGTAAATGAATGGCATTAGGGCTTTTAATGTCCTGGCCCCACTGGTGGACCTCCTGATGGCACTGGTATTTCTGGCCACTGTGTGATACAGAGTGTTGTACTGGATGGGCCTTTGGCCTGATCCAACATTGGCGTCTCTTATGTTCTTATAAATAATCAGGTGTGCATCTTCCTTCTTAAGATTGTCAGGCATAATATTTAACAAATATATCTCTGGATCAAGTGGAATTGACACCTTAGTTATCTGAACAGTGATACCATAAATTTCTTTCCAAAATCTTTGCGTTATAATACAGGACCACCATGCATGAAAATAAGTCTCCTTTTCTGCTTTGCACTTCCAGCATCTATCTGATTAATATTAAAATACTCTGATACCTCAGCCATCATCTGACTTTTAGTGAGCAAATCAGTTCTGCATTGCTGATTCTCGAGAGCCTTACACCACCTCCTTGATAAATATGTTTGCTAATTTCCAAAGTAGAATTACAGAGGCTATGAATATAAAAGAGTTTTGCCCAAAAACCAGAGCATCGCCCACCCACATCACTGATGCGCCCATGTCACTTCTGAGAGACATCAGCACATCATGCATGAGGTCGCTATTGGGGGGGGGGGATTTCTTCCAGCTGGCCACCAGTAGGCAGGAGCCCATGAAAGCAGGGAATCTCCCACCCTCAACTAGGGAATGATAACCCTACTTTCATGGCAAAGTGGTGATTTGAACCTAGGTCAACTAGATACTAGTCTGATAACTCTAAGCATTTCACCACACTGGCTCTTGATGCACCATACTACACCACACTGGATTTATGTCATGAATGCTTGAAGTATGCAATCATACCTTGAGTTTCTACCAGCTGAAAACTCTGTAGCACTTCCTTTACTTAAACTAGCCATACCACTTCTTGCCTGACAAAGGAGCTTTATTATGCATCTTGATTTTTATAACTCCAATATTGTACCATTTAGTGAATCACAGATGAAAACACTCATCATCCTGATATTCCATATGGTACAAGAGATCTCAGATTCAGTGTATCAGTTACCTTAATATTTTATTTTACAAAATCTATATCTGCTTTTCTACCCTGACATACATAATACATACTATTACACATAATTACAACAATTAAAAACAGGGATAAAGTACATATAAAGACATTAAACCCAACAACACAGTGGTCAAGAAGGAAGGTTTAGTGAGGGAATGCCAAACCCCCCTGAAAATGCCAGAATATTAACAAGTCATTCAGCAAGCAGTTTCTCTCAAAATGAAACAAGATTGTGGACTACTTGAAGGAAGTGGGAAAATATGCAGTATTCATAATTAGAAAATTGCAGTATATAGGACACTCTTTGGCATTTATGTGTTGTCACAGGTGTAGGACAGATGGGGGGGGGAGAGAATAACAATTTCTGCCTTTACCTCTCTGCAACTGCAGAGCTAACTATTGTCCAAGCTGTTTTGGAGAGTTGCAATGATTAGAAATTAAGTGCTGCTGAGGGGAAGGAATTTCTGACCCTGTTTTTCATAAAGTGCTTTTCAGCAACTTTAGAATTAGAACTAGAAAGCTGTGTGGCAAAAGAGATGCTTTGACTTTCATTTGTTATCACAGGTGTTGCTGTGGGCCTCACAGAGGTTCTTTCTGCACTAGACATTAAATCCTGGTTTAACCCTGTCCCCGAACTTACATTCTACACTCGTTCACCCCTGTAATTATCTCGGGTTATTTTTTGCTTCTGTGTAAGAAGACAAATGAAAGTGAAGCTGTCTAAAATTTCTGAATCATCTTTGCCTCCAGGTGGCAGAGTTGCTGCTTCGGTATGGGGCTGATCCATTATTCAAGCATGAGAAAGGGAAGTGTGCCTTAGATGAAGCTACTGACAAACAGATGAAGAAACTACTGGAAAGTTACATTGCTAAGTCTACCAGAAGTTCAACATCAGGTAGGGGGAAACAATTTTATCAGTTAATTATACAAAAGAATTTCTATTTTCCTTTATATACACATCAAAGTATCTCTCTGTCAGTTTCATGGATTGTGCTCAGCTAAAAAGTGACAGGCATATGTGTACATTTGCATTTATATTGACAAAGCAGGAATCTCTGTTATGCAACACTGTGGCACTTCTTGTATATAAGACATACTTTCTTGCAGATAGCTACTGAAGAAAATGTTTTTCTGAATATAGTATTTAAAGACTTACATTCTAGTAATTTTGCTTGTCTTCTTTTTATAGAACCAAAGAAAGGAAAAAGGAGAAGCCATGATAAGACTGCAATAGAAAATAGAACTGAAAAATACATCATTAAAGTGTGGACAAGAAGCCAAACTATTAAGTGAATTATGAAAGAATTCACTGAATAGTTTGACTTGTTGTTCATACTTTATTAATTTAATTATAAAAATATATAAATACATTGTGTGTGTGTGTGGTGTATATTTTTCTGTTCACTGCATATATATTATATATTATTTTCTATTGCTGTCTTCTTTTTATGGCAAGATAAACACTGTATCATCAAGCCACCACTCAGATGTGCTTCTCATACATACCTATGATGATTTCCTCAAGTTTGAATGTTATACTCTCTGACTACTTTGTCTTTGCTATTAAAAGGGACATTCCTTTTAATGTTTAATTCAGCATTCTATAATTCCTTTGCATACTGGGTTCCTTTTTTCCTTATTGAAAAGTACTCAGAACGTGGAGTGATTCAGCAAGAGTGATTCAGCAAGAGTACTTTATTAGTTCAGGAACAAGACAAAGAAACCAGCTCGCAGGCCGGTTTATATGCGTTCAGAAAACCCGCCACCAAGCACACCTAAACACACCCCCTACTCCCGATAGGCTATTTACAGTAACCGGGCGACCATTGGTCTCCCGGCTGGGAAGCTGGCCCTTTGATTGGGCCGGCTAGGATCCTATGGATCCTTTGTCTTTCGACTGAAGCTACTGAGGAGTATTGCCTGGTCAGCCCGGGCAAGTCCGGGCATGTCAGGCTGAATGCACTACACGTGGTAATGGCGACAGTACATTACACCCCTCCCCCCATAGTCCAAACTACCCACATACAAAGTCCTGTAGATACGCGGGGGCCTTCCTGGGCCTTGTAGAGCGGCGGAGGTCCGGGGTGCTGTTCGGGGCCGCTCCTTGTGTCAGTCTGAATGCACTACACGTGGTAATGGCGACAGTACATTACACCCCTCCCCCCATAGTCCAAACTACCCACATACAAAGTCCTGTAGATACGCGGGGGCCTTCCTGGGCCTTGTAGAGCGGCGGAGGTCCGGGGTGCTGTTCGGGGCTGCTCCTTGTGGCCGT